>NC_066552.1:13962922-13977922 GCF_024679095.1 Eriocheir sinensis
AAGGAAGGAATGATTAGAAGAAGAATGGTGGAATGCAGGAAATATATGTTAAAAAAAAAATTCTAATTATTTTCCATTTCTTTTCTCTCTCTCTCAATTACTCGTCTTTGAATATTGTGGAATGTCCCAAACAGACACACACACACACATACACATAGGCCTATATCACAAGCTCTCCCTTCTTTCCTACAAGCTCTCCCTTCCTTCATTACAAATTATCTCTTCCTTTATTACAAGCTTTCTCTTCCTTCCTAAGTCCATATTACAAGCTCTCCCTTCCTTCCTACAAGCTCTCCCTTCCTTCATTACAAGTTATCTCTTCTTTTATTACAAGCTTTCTCTTCCTTCCTAAGTCCATATTGCAAGCTCTCCTTTCCTTCCTACAAGCTCTCCCTTCCTTCATTACAAGTTATCTCTTCCTTTATTACAAGCTTTCTCTTCCTTCCTAAGTCTATATTACAAGCTCTTCCATTCCTTCCTACAAGCTCTCCCTTCCTTCCTACAAGCTCTCCCTTCCTTCAGTACAACCTCTCTCTTCCTTCCCATCTGCATAAGTCTTTATTACAAGCTCTCCCTTCCATCCAAAGTCCACATTACAATCTCTCCCTTCCTTCCTACAAGCTCTCCCTTCCTTCATTACAAGTTCTCCCTTCCTTCAGTACAAGCTCTCTCTTCCTTCCTATGTGCATAAGTCTTTATTACAAGCTCTTCCTTCCTAAGTCCTTATTACAAGCTGTCCCTTCCTTCTTAAGCCCTAAGTCCATATTACAAGCTCTCCCTTCCTTTCTAAGCCCTCAGGCCCATATCACAAGCTATCCCTTCCTTCCTAAATCATTCCCTTGAGGTCATTTCCAACAGATGGTTAGCCAGATTCTGTTCCCTAAATAATTAGTTAGTTAGTTAATTTGTCAGCTCTCAAAATAATACTAAACACTTCTAAAATTCATTGTATAGTGTTCTGTGTTCATGCATAGGTTAAGAAATTTGAGGAAAGCTCTGGAAATTATATGAGAAATCTGTGAAAGCGAGTTCTTGGTGATGTATTGAAAACCTGACCACTGTGGAATGTATAGTATGGTATAGTCTGATTTGGGTGGCTACAAAGACCCTGTGTTGGACTATATTGATTTCACATACTAAGACTTATAGCTTTTAGTGAGGAAGGGAGAGCTTGGACCATGACTGTTAGACACACACACACACAGACAAAGTGAGTAAGTGTATTAAATGGAAAAGGAATAAGAAGAGAGATAAAGGAAGGAGATTTATATGAAGGAATGAAGGAATGAGAGAAAGAGAAGTGTAAGGAGCTTGATTTTCTGAAGTATTTTTTTTTTTAGAAGATAAACGAAATATGAGGAAGGAAAAAGGAGGGAAATAAATGATAAACGAAGTGTAATAGAACAGGAAAAGATCCAGAAGAAGGAAGAAAATAAAGGAAAGAGTTACAATAATGATTTAAAAAGAAAGGAAGTAGAAAGGGAAATGATTTTAGAGAAACAGAACAAAGAGGAAAAGAGAAGAGGAAGAGAGGAAGGAAAGAATAGAACAGAGGAGAAAGGAATGAAGGAAAGATTGAAGGACAAATAGACAGAAATACAAAGAAAGGCAGAAAGAGAGAAAGGAATAACAGAAGAACTAAATAAAGGAACAGAGGAAGGTAAGAGAAAGATGTAATGGAAGGAAGGAAAGTTGCAATGAAAGAGATGAATATAGACAAGAAGCAGTGATGAATAATAGATAAAAGAGAATAAAAATGTAAGAAAAAGATATAGAAAAGAATGGGAAGTAAAAGAAAGAAGGAAAGAGAACAGGAATAGGGAAAAAAAGGCATAAATTTGGTAAACTAATATAGGAGTGTGAGAAAGGGAAGGAAACAAAAATAAAAAGAATAGAAGTGAGAGAAAAATAAAAAAAACAGGAATAGGAAGAAATAAATAGAATGAGAAAAAGAAAGAGATAGAAAAAAATGGAGTTCTCGAGGAAATGAAAGAAAAATGTAAAAAATGTAAAAAAAAAAACAGGAATAGGAAAAAATAAATAGAGTGAGAAAAAGAAAGAGAGATAGAAAAAAATGGAGTTCTCGAGGAAATGAAAGAAAAATGTAAAAAATGTAAAAAAAAAAAACAGGAATAGGAAAAAATAAATAGAATGAGAAAAAGAAAGAGATAGAAAAAATGGAGTTCTCGAGGAAATGAAAGAAAAATGTAAAAATGTAAAAAAAAAACAGGAATAGGAAAAAATAAATAAAATGAAAGAAAGAGAGATAGAAAAAATGGAGTTGTCAAGGACGGAGTATTTGTGGACAGGAGTGCGTGATCGAGTGAGTTTGAGTTTTGTGAAAGTCTTCATCGGGCGACATTTTCGGAGGAGGAAAAAAAGAAAAAAAAAAAGGGCGTCAATGAGATAGCATAAATATATAAGCTTAGATAGATCGTTAAGTCTCTCATCCATTGTTATAAGACCTTCGTTTGTTTGTTAGTAAGTTTGTTTTGTTTTGATAGGGAGTGCAATACCTTATTTTTGTGCATGTTTTGCTAATTTGTACTCGCCATCCAAATTTGTACTCATTATTATTATTATTATTATTATTATTATTATTATTATTAATATTATTTAGACATTCGATAACTTTCCTCTAATTAATATCTCAGTCAAGTATTTTCTCTTCATTAAGCATTATTGTTTTATTATTATTATTATTATTATTGTTATCATTATTATTATTATTACTATAGTACAAAATAACAATAGCTTCAATTAACAATGCTATAATTTTCTTTTCTTTTAAAAACTGAGAAAAAAATAATAGATAAAATTAAATAATGGAAAAAAATGAAATAAAATAAAATTACCTGCTTCTGTGATTTAATAAAGCTTGAATTTCCCATTTAATTTTATTTATTTATTTATTTATCATTTATTATGCGCGTACTAATTGGTCTGACGAGTACAAACTGGCAACTCTATAAATAAATCCAATGTGTTAAGTAAAAGTCTAGATTCACACCCACAAATATATATATATAAAAAAAACTCTTCCGTGTATTGTGTAACCTTGGACGTTCATGCACACACACACACAAACACACACACACACACACACACACACACACACATACATTAAGGTTACAATACCATTATATCTGATACGTTTTTCACCTTAAGAATCTAATTGGTGGCATCGGAAGAAGATGAAGTAGACGAAGAAGAAGATCGTGTGATATATATATATATAAATGTATTGATTTTCTCATTTTTAAACTTATCAATCTTTTATTTAAACATATATATAGCAGCAGCAGCAGTGGTAATAGTAGTAATAGTAGCAGTATAATATCAACAATAATAATAATAAGAATGATCTATAATATTACACAATACGTACGACTGCTCTCTCTCTCTTCAGAATAAAAATAAATGAAAAAAAAATTGGTTTACATCAGTCTCCCCTTGCTTATTTAAATTCTCCAATACTCTTAGACTCTCAAAATCATCAATATATCTCTATGTGTATATGGCGAAGACAAACGTGTTGAGCAAATGTAGCTATAATAATTATGGTCACGGTGGGAGGAATGCACGAAACCACACGAAAAAGGGTCAACTACGTACCAGCGCTTCTTCTACGAACTTTTGGATAGGCTAAAATGTGCCCTGGTTAACCTTTCTTTATTCCTGACCTTTCTTTCTTTTACTGACCTTTCTTATGTGTCAGTGCTTCTTCTATGAACTTCTGGATAGGCTAAAATGTGCCCTGGTTAACCTTTCTTCATTTTCCTTATTCCTGACCTTTCTTTCTTCTTATTGACCTTATTTACGTACCAGCGCTTCTTCTATGAACTTCTTGGAGAGGCTAAAAATGTGCCCTCTTCAACCTGTCAGTATTTTTCACAACCTCTCCCTGTAACATTTTCCAACATGGGTCTTAATTTACTCTATCCCTCTCTATCTCTCTCTTACCTAACAGTCTTTTCAATGGAGCCTTTCAATTTATCTTCTTTGATTCATTATTTCTCTACTGAAAGGGCGTGAAATATGTGTTCTTAGCCTGCTCTTACAACCTATTCTAAACACATATGCACTCATGTCCCTTATATCTAATCATTTTTCCCTTAAGAGACAAGATCGGGAATTTATGTCTGACTGTCCATCCTGAAATCCATTACATATAACAATATCTCTCTTTATCCCTTGTCCTCATTATCACAAGCTATACCAAACACATATTCACACACAGCTCTTCTATCTAAAACTTATGTCTGACAGACCATCCTGAAATCCATTACGTAAACACATTTCTCTCTCTTTCCCTCTCTTACCTCTCTTTCAATGTCCTATAACCACTTTCTAACATTGGTCTTTAATCTGTTTGTCCCTATTAATATAACATTCCTTCTGAGACAAGATCGGAAACGCCTGACTGACTGACCATTCAGAAATCCATTACGTAAACACATTTCTCTCTCTCCCTCTCTTACCTCTCTTTCAATGTCCTATAACCACTTTCTAACATTGGTCTTTAATCTGTTTGTCCCTATTAATATAACATTCCTTATGAGACAAGATCGGAAACGCCTGACTGACTGACCATTCTGAAATCCATTACGTAAACACATCATCTCTCTCTCTCTCCCTCGTCCTCATCATCCGAGTGAAACCATAAGAGAACTAAGAACGGCGACGGCTCCACCTGTGTTTACGCGACCTCACTAATTACAGACTAAGTTGGCAACACTTGACGCCTAAGGAACAACGCGCTGCTCTAAGATTATTGCGTTTACACCGCTCGACGGAACGCTGAGCTGGCCAACTGAGGAGGAGGAGAAGGAGGAGGAGGAAGGGACCTAGGGCCGCATTACAAGTCGAATCCGAGAAGTTTCAGGTCCCTTCAAAGTTTGGTTTAGGGGCCACATTACAAGTTGAATCTTTGAAGTTTTGGGTCGCTCCAGAGTTATCCCGAACTCTGCAGGGACACGAAACTTCACGGGTTTAACTTGTAATATGGCCCCTAGTGGTAACCTGACACCAGCTGGACCCAGACACGAAAGCCCCTGAGCCTGGCGGAGGATGGAACGCGCTCGCTGGAATCACAAAACAACAGGAACTGGAAACTATGATTACATCGAAAGAATATTGTATCAGAAAAGTCGTATATGGAAACAAGCAACTCTGGGCTTATGGAACTGAAAAATATGATTACGTCGACTGGATATTATAGCGGAAAAGTCGTATGAGGAAATAAGCGACTCTAAACTTTGTGGTCATTTATACAAAGGCCCAGAATTGCTTTACGAGATGAGTTTTCTTATTGATGAAGGTGAATTTTAATGTCGTTTTTAAAAGAGTTGGCGCTTGTCGTTTTGTGATTTCCAGAGAGCCTGTGATGTATGTGTGTGTGTGTGTGTGTGTGTGTGTTACTTGTATCATTTCTGGGTCTTTTTTGAGTTAAGTGAAGGGAAAAACTGGAAAAAACAACCTATGTGCTGGGCTGAAGGGAATGTGCTGACTGACTGGACCAAAAATTACGAGGCCAAACCATTCCTTCTTTATGTGGGAAATGAAACACTCTCTCTCTCTCTCTCTCTCTCTCTCTCTTTTTTTTTTTCCTTTGCTTCTCTTATCCTCCATTTTTTTCATCAATTTTCTTTTATTATAAGAATTTTAGGACGTAAGTAGTCTGCAAGAGCTAGGTTACATACTTGATGATGACCATTCTTAAGAGTTCTGATTGGCTGAACGCTTGGAGGAAAAGGTTCTGATTGGCTGATTGTTTTCTATAGCTTCTTATAGTTATGATTGGCTGAATGCTAGGAGGAAATGCTTCTGATTGGCTTAGAGAATGGGACAGTGTTTCTCATAGCTTCTTATAGTTATGATTGGCTGAATGCTTGGTTCTGATTGGCTTAGAGGAGAGGACAGGCCTTCTCATAGCTTTCTAGAGTTATGATTGGCTGGGAGCTTACAGGAAACACTTCTGATTGGATGATTGGCTTAGGCAGAGGACAGGGTTTCACTTCCCACATAGCAAAGTCAGTATAGCCAGAACTGTCATGTGCTAATCCTTATGAGCTGTTAATCTAGTGAGCAGTAAAGTAAGGGGTCAGGGAGGTGCCTCAAGTGTGCTAGAAATACTCCTTCCTCTGAGTTAACAAGTGTAAAACATTCTGTGTGTGTGTCTGTTGCTGTACTGGCTGCCCACGATAACTTGACACATGAGCCCCGGGTTGGTGTTTTCAGCTTCCACGCCTCACATTGACTATTTCCAAAAGCCTAAGAGGAGGTCAATCAGGTCTTCAAGAGTGTTTTTTCAGGTTCATGGTACAGAGGAAGGGTCAAACTACCACCAGGGTCACTAAACTAGCCCTGGAAATGCCCCAAACTCCCATGAAAGCCTTGTCGAATGTGCGTTTCTTTAGGTTCGTCGTACAGAGGAAGGGTCAAACTACCACCAGGGTCACTAAACTAGCCCTGGAAATGCCCCAAACTCCCATGAAAGCCTTGTCGAATGAGAGTTTCTTTAGGTTCATGGTAGAGAGGCCTGTGGCTTTGTTGGTAGGCATGCTATCCACTACACCAATGAGCTGCTGGGAAAGGTGAGTCTATTGGTGGAGAGCTGTTGTGGGCGGGGCTTATGTGTCAGGTTAGGGTGACCAGCGCACAATATAATGACTAAGCTTCAGGCGCTAATTAGGCAGCAGAAAGCATCATAACACCTAACACTACCATAACATTACGAGGGACAAATATAACGTCTCTAAATAGAACCTAAAAACTACCTTGGTTCTGAGCCTTACGAGCATCCTGTAGTAAGATGCTGCCCGGACCCGAGAAACTGCTAATGATGACTATGATGGCTAGGTAAGTATAGTAACGACTCACGTGGATGGAGGAGGAAGGGTGAACCTGCTCTCGCTCTCTCTCTCGCTCTTTCTCTCTCAATCACTTGTTCCACCGTCTGTCACTCCCTACGTACAGCGCAGCTCGAAATAAAATCGTAACCACACTGAAATACCTATAACTTATCCTACTAAGAATCTGCCATGTCTAAGCCTCGACGTAACCACACAAAGGGGAAATTATCGCAACGTTTTAACTATAGGAATCGTTGTTGGCGTCGTCGGTGGCCCCATACGGAGTGTCGGGGATCGAGATAGAGGACGTGTGACCGCTTGACTAGTAAATGTCCTCCACTGAAGTGTACTCAACTCATGTCAACTTCAAAACAAGCCCTTCTCCGTTTCCTAATTAAAATATATCAATGGTCGTTCATTTAGTAACCCACACTCCCTCTATCTCAATCTGCAAGGGACTGGTGAAGGCTGGGAGAGGTTAAATCTTACTGGTGGATGCTGGGAAAAGCTAAAGCTTATTGGTGGATGCTGACAAAGGTTAAATCTTACTAATGGATGCTAGAAAGGGTTAAATCTCATTGGTGGATGCTGGGAAAGGTTGAAATCTTATGTTGGATGCTGGGAAAGGTTGAAATCTTATTGGTGGATGCTGGGATGCACTGAATCTTACTGGTGGATGCTGGGAAAGGTTAAATTTTACTGGCTGACACTTGAAAAGGTTAACTCTCGTTGGTGACACTTGGGTTGAAAAGAGGAAGGACTTACTTATCAACTTAACACAAGGAGAGTACAGTCGAGTGAAGGGCGAGACCTCATCCAGTACTGTAAGAGTTTTGTCCAGCTTGGTAACCATCCTAAAACTATATTAGCAGACTGTCATGGCCGTGGATTAAGTATAGGCGAAAGAAATTGTATAAACGTATCAATTGTGGACGCCAGGGTACTCGAGTGGCACTGTCCAAACTGAGCAATGACAGATAATAAATAGATGACAAAAGAAATTGAATAGACGTAATGACTGAAGCATGTCGTAGTGAGGTGACAAGCGACACTGTTCGAACCGAGAAATAAAAGTTTATACGTAAATAGACAAAGAAAGAAATTGAGTAAACGTAATGACTGAGGCGTGTCATGGTGAGGTGACAAGCGACACTGTTCGAACCAAGAAATAAAAGTTTATACGTAAATAGACAAAGAAAGAAATTGAGTAAACGTAATGACTGAGGCGTGTCATGGTGAGGTCACAAGCGACACTGTTCGAACCGAGAAATGAAGGTTTATACGTATATACAAGAAGAAAGAAATTGAATAGACGTAATGATTGGGGCGTGTCATAGTGAGGTCACAAGCGACACTGTTCGAACCGAGAAATGAAGGTTTATACGTAAATAGACGAAGAAATTGAATAGACATAATGATTGAGGCATGTCGTAGCGAGGTGACAAGCATCATTGTTCAAACCGAGAAATGAAGGTTTATACGTATATACACAAAGAAAGAAATTGAATAAATGTAACAATCAAGGCATGTTTCGTAGTGAGGTGACAAGCAACAACGTTCGAACCGAGAAATGAAAGTTTACACATATACAGACGAAGAAATAAATTGAATAAACAAAACGATCGTAACGAATGCCTAACCTAATGCATAACAGCTAGTGAATATTAACCCACGAATAAGCTAATGAATAAGAGATAAGTAATGTCTCCCTTCGTTCATCTGACTGACTGACTGACTCGCGGGACACACTGTTTGATTGCATATTCCAGACAGACAGACAGACAGCTATCCCTCATTACGAAAAAGGGTCCCTGTTCTGTCTGTCTGTCTGTTTGGCCATGTACACACACCAGCCAGCAAACGCACACACACACACACATGCGCACACACCTCCCGTCCTCTCTCTCACACACACGTTTATGAAATTTACGAAAACATTTTAAATCTCTCTCGATAAACGGCAACATGAGACTGAAAGAAAGAACTGAATGGCTACAAGTGCATATCTTGGTACCTTCCTTCCGTCCACTGAGAATTATGCTTATAAGTCTTGCGTGTGTGTCGCCAGCAGGCTTGACAACCAGTTCAGAGTTTGCAGGACAGCTGTAAGAGTGCATTCGTTAGTAAGTTCATGTCTGTCCGCACCGTTCCGGTACAGAGGATGTTCGTAAATTCGTAAACAGCACTCGGATTTCTAGTACGTATTTACATAAGGAATATCAAATGAGAATTTATGACAGCTGTTTAGAGTGTTCGTATGTAAGTCTGTCTGTCCGCACCGTTCCAGTACAGAGGATGTTCGTAAATTCGTAAACAGCACTCGGATTTCTAGTACATATTTACATAAGGAATATCAAATGAGAATTTATGACAGCTGTTTAGAGTGTGTTTGTAAGTCTGTCTGTCCACACTATTTAGGTGCAGAGGATGCTAGTAAATTTGTAAATGGCACTCGAATTACTAGGATTTACGTAAGGGAGAAAGGCTACTCTGGAAAACCAATTGAAATATATTAAGGGATAAGTCAAAATAAAGATTAAACTTGATTTCATTCACTTTGACGCATTCTCTCATTCATTTTCCCAAGCAGACTTGATCCTGATGTTACGGGCGACTGACTGGTACGGCCGGTGGACATCGAGACAGTTCGGTAAAGAGTGCAAGGGAAGCGAGCAAGACCGGCCTGTGTTCAAGCTTCCCTGCAGACATAACGACCGACTGACTGACTGACTGACTGACTGACTGGGTGACTGTCGCTATCCTCGCTGCAGTGCGCGTTGAAGAAGTGCAGAGCTGACAAGGGTGAGGAGATGGTGATGGGGTGCTCCAGGGTGGGTGGTGTTGAAGGTGGTGTTGTTGGCACACAAGAAGGGCGTCCACAGCCTGGTCTGCCTTACCTCCCAGAGAGACGGAGGCGGCGCTCTGCAAGGCAAAGGTCAGGATGAGGTGTATGATAAACTGTGCCTTGCCTCAGTGCTCATTTCTGTTGCATTGGGCCTTGTCTGGGGTAGGATCACATCACCCCAGGACAAGGTAGGGGTGACATAAGGGTTACCACAGTGCCTTCCCCAGATTTCCCCAGGTGCACATTTATTGCCCAGCCCCAGGGGGAGGATGAGCAGCTGGGTGGGCGACACGCTGACAACCAGAGCCGGGATAGGAACCCTGGGTAATTCATAGGCCTCCTCCTCCTCCTCCTCCTCCTACTACTACTACTACTGCTACTGCTACTACTACTACTATTACCACTACTTTCATATTTTCAATAGTGTTTATCTTCATCATAATCATTTCATCGACGCCTGCTCCTAGGAGCTCCCACCAGGGGATGGCCACGGCAGAAGAGCTTCCAACTTTCTCTATCCAGACACTCCCTCCTTGCCTGCTCAAAGTTTCTCAAAGATCTTTCCCCCCTCTCCCTAACGTACTCTTGCACCCTACCCCTCCATTTCACTGGAGGTCGTCCTCTAGCATTCCCTCCCTCTATCTCACTCACATACACCCTTCTGGTCATCTTACTCTCCTCCATTTGCTCCATGTGGCCAAACCACTTTAAAGTCTGTCGCTTCACTTCTTCCACCACTCCACACTTCTTCCCTTCACCCCTGTGACACATTCCAAAATGCTCGTACACACTTTCATTACTCATTCCATCCATTCTACTCCACACCACTCCTCAAATAACTCATTTCCACTGCCTGCACTCTAGACCTCTGACTTTCATTCCAGGCCCACGTTTCACTTGCATATGTGAGGGTTGGTACTATTATTGTATTTCTCAAATCCCTCTTTACCTCCATGCTCACACTTCTGCCATTCATGATTCATCCCAAAGACCCTACCACCCTTCTTCCTTGCAATGTCCTTTCTCTTATCTCTCCCTCCATACCACCATGCTTACACATAACTGATCCAAGGTACTTAAACTCATTGACCTCCTCCATTTCTTCACCATTCAAAATTATTTTGCATTCTTTTTCACATTCAATTCCCACTCTACATGGGCATACAAAATCTACAGCCTCACTTCTACTTCGCTCACAAACCTTCACTTTACTTTTGTTGACATTTACTTTCAGCTTTCTCGTATTACAGACACTACCAAAAACAATGACCAAATTTTGTAAGTCATTTTCATTTTCTGCAATGAGCACCGTGTCATCAGCAAACAGTATCAAATTCAGTACCCACTTCCTTCCCTCATCGAAGTCTTTATATGTTTAGATCTCCATTAAATAACCACCTCCTCCTCCTCCTTCTCCCCCTACCACTACAACTACTACTACTACTACTACTACCACCACTACTACTCACTGTCCTCCTGTTAGTCTCTGGTGGTGGCGGTGTGTTTGGTGGGCGGTGCGATGCTCGGGGGCGTGGCGGCTGCAGCGGCGGCAGCGGCAGCTTCTGCGGCAGCCTTTATTGTGGAGACTTTCTTCTCCACCTGAGAGAGAGATGAGGAGTTGATGTGTGGAGGTAAATAAACAGAATACTTACTTCATTTATAGATATATTCATTCATACGTACAGAGTCACTTCCTCCTGGACTGACCTTATCTAGATGTTGTTTTAGTTCACTGACGCTGCTGGCGAGCTGCACCTGGCTGCCCTCAAGACGCTTCTCCACGCCCTTCACCACATCCATCACCTGTAAAAAATCATTATCATTATTATTATTATTATTATCATTTTTATCAAGATACCTCTCCATGATCCTCTCTTTAGGCTGCTGGATTCTACAGGAGAAGTACTGAGCAAGACCTTATTTATTTTTTTATTTATTATTATCATCTTTTTCTACCCTTGAGACATAGGACAAGTAAACAAGGACCATACAGACAGACAGACAAGACAAGTAAACAAGAACCATACAGACAGACAGACAGACAAGTAAACAAGAACCATACAGACAGACAGACAGAGGTACAGGTAAACACTGGCCACATTCTCACCTGTGTTAGGTTAAGTACTCTCTCCTCCAGCATGTTTGAGGTCTGCTGCAGCGAGGCGACAGCACTGGTGAGGTTTGTGACTTGCGAGGTGAGCGCCGGCAACACGGTGTTCCGCCAGCGATCCAGGTAGGACACTTGCTGCGTCAGGTTGGCCCTCACCACAGCACTGCTCTCCTCCAAGCTCTGTGTGGAGGGAGAGAGAGAGCGAGGGTGATGGAGGCCAACACAGAACATACCCAGGAGAAAGGACGGAGAGAATGGGTACAGAGGGCAGTGAAAAAGCAAGTTGGAATAATGAAAAAGGGAAGGACAGTGATTAATGGAGATTTATGGTGCATTATGGTGTGTTTCTATAGTGTTATGCTGTGTGATGGTGTGTGTGTGATGGTGTTGTTTTTTTTTTATATATATATATCAGAGGAAACGGCTCAAGGGCAATAAAAAGAGTACAAAAAAAAGCCTGCAACTCGCCGCTCCTATAAAAGATAACAGTAAAGAGTAACCAAAAGAGAGGTCAATTCCGGGTGTGTGTGTGATGGTGTGTTTCTATGATGTTATGTTGTGTTATGGTGAATGGTGATACAACGCCTGATTTCTAACTTTCTGGTAATGGTGGTGATGTGACGGTGGTGATGGTGGTGATGGTGGTGATGCAAGTCCTTACCTCAAGCTTCCTGGTGGTGGTGGTGGCGAGGGAGGTCTGCTGGGCGAAGGTGGTGTTGATGGCGGTGATGGCGGTGGTGACCGTCTCCACCTTCTCCTGCAGGTCCACCACGCCCTCCCCAACCGTGGCTGGCGCTGCCCCATCGCTGGTCCGCCTCAGCGCTGTGTCGTTGTGTAGCTGGGAAATGTCCTCCTGGAACGGCATGGGGTAGGAGAGACACATTGGGGGGGGGGGATTCATAGGGAGAGAGATTTACCAAGGGGAGGGATTTATCAGTTAACTGGGGAGAGATTTATTTGAGGGGTAACTGATTTTTTATGGATTTGTTACAGGATTTATAGGGGGGAGAGATTTATTAGGGAACTGGGGTCTGACCTAATGATATAAATGCCATGTCAGTAGAGTTAAGTCTGTTCTGATGATACGGATGCCATGTTAAGAGCCTTTCAGTAGAGTGCACGAACCTTGAGCCTGTCTATAGAGTTAAGTCTGATCTAATAATACAAATGACATGTCTATAAAGTCTGACCTAATGATATAAATGCCATGTCAGTAGAGTTAAGTCTGTTCTAATGATACAAATGCCATGTTAAGAGCCTGTCAGTAGAGTGCACGAACCTTGAGCCTGTCTATAGAGTTAAGTCTGATCTAATAATACAAATGACATGTCTATAAAGTCTGACCTTATGATATAAATGCCATGTCAGTAGAGTTAAATCTGTTCTAATGATACAAATGCCATGTTAAGAGCTTGTCAGTGGACCATACAAACCTTGAGCCTGTCTATAGAGTTATGATATAAATGCCATGTCAGTAGAGTTAAATCTGTTCTAATGATACAAATGCCATGTTAAGAGCTTGTCAGTGGACCATACAAACCTTGAGCCTGTCTATAGAGGATGCTGAGGACTTGACGCTGGAGGTTAGAGTGTCGTGGTCCTTCTTGATGTTCTCCAGGGACGAGTGGACATCCTGCAGGGGAGAAAGAGAGAGGGACGGATTTAGTACATGTATAGGTTTTGTCATTTCCTCTGTACTCTCCTTACTTTACTGCCAATGAGAAAGAGGGAGAGGGAAGGAGTAAGTGTCCATATCATTTCCATCCTTACTCATTTCCTTTCTTTTTCTCCTTGCTCAACCGTGACATCACTGTTTGTTTTGTGTTTTTGTTTCTTTTTTACGTCCCTCTCCCATAGCGCTGGTAGGCTTTCTTCATGGGGTAGATGGTTGGACCAAGCCGACGTTTGGGTCTATCAGTTATCTATTTCTATCATGCATCACAATAATAATAATGATAATAATGGTTCGTGTGACTGTTTGGTTTCAATTTTTCATCTCAAAGTCCGCTCGTCAAAAGGGAAGGTTTGGGTCTATCAGTTATCTATTTCTATCATGTATCTCAGTAATAATAATGATAACAATAGTGGGTGTGACATGCCTGCAGGGTTGATCCGAAGGTTGCCACGGAGCCCTGGAGCGCCGCCACGTCCTTGGGCAGCGAGGAGAGCTGGGGCGACGTGTTGAGGGAGTCCCTGATGCCCTTCACGCCACCCTCCAACACCTCCAGCTGAAACACACATGAGGATTCAACACCATGCACTAGACACTTGAAATACACTTAATACTTGTGAATCTAAAGGTGTTATGGATGAGTATAAGAAGAGTAAGGATGAGTATAAGGGAGATGAGGATGAGTATAAATAAATGAGGATCAATATAAGAAAAATAAGGGTGAATCAATGGCTAAATGTACAGAGTCATAATATATTCCATAGAATACAGAAAACCTCCTTGAGAGTAAAATGTGTCCCTCCCTGCCTCCCTACCTTCCTTCTCTCCCTTCATCTCCATATAAAACAGACATCAGGGAGGAGTGAGTATGCAAGAACTACCCTTTCAACCTCCCCCTGGATACGATATGTCTCTCCCTTCCTCCTTTCCTTCTCTCTCCCTTCCTATCCATATAAAACAGACATCAGGGAGGAGAAAGCATGCGATCGTCAAGAGAAGGGAAAAAAGAAGAAAAAGAAGGAGGAGAAAAAGAAAAACTAGCCTTTCAACCTCCCACTGGATACGATATGTCCCTCCCTCCCTTCCTCTCTCCCTCCTTCCCTCCCTGCCTACCCTCTTAGCCGCAGCATCCAGGGAGGAGGTGAGCTGGTTGACGGCGGCCCACAGCGCACTCTGGTTCTTCTCAAGCTCCTGCAAGCGTACATGGGACTGGTGGAACTTGGCCGGAAGCTCTGAACTGCTCGCCTCAACTGGAAGATAAAAAATAGGGATGAATATATATGAAAAAATTATGAATGAAGGGAAGGAAAAAAATGGAGGAATATATAAAAGAAAGGTTAGATTAGATTAGAGGAATGTTGACCCAGTAGCAGCGACGGGACAAATTTGTGGCTTTGCAATATACCAGCGACGAGCCAAATTTGTGGCTTTATCGTGTACCAGTGACAGGCCAAATTTTTGCCATTATATAAACCCCCTAAAATAGACGATGCATAAACTGATCACAAATGCATTGATA
>NC_066552.1:13985422-14002922 GCF_024679095.1 Eriocheir sinensis
CGATAAAGACAGATAGAGAAAGATGTGTACGTGGAAGATGGAAGCGTCCTTAAAAATTCGATTCTGAAGAAATATGAATCACTAAAAGATTGATATTAACATTAGATGATGTATTATGAAGATTATTATAAAGAAGCAGCAAAGTCGGGCCACCTGAGTCAACATTTATTACGTTTATTGAAGAAAGATACACAACATTAGTGACAAGTGTTCGAGTATGGGTGGTCACGACGTCCTAGTAAATCCGAGGGATGGGAAACTATTAGAGGATAGAAATTGCTTAATGAGAGGCCACAGTATAACATTAGAGATGGATTTGATGGTAGTAGAAGTGGTGGTGGTGGTAGTAGTAGTAGTAGTAGTAGTAGTAGTAGTTTGTAGCCGTTTCAACATTTCTGACTGGCTGAGTGGGTATTTAACTGCCTGACTGACTACCTGACTGATCGACTTACTGATTGACTGACTGACGGGTTCACTGGAAGGATTGGTAATCAACTGACAGACTGAATTACTGGTTGATTGACTGACTGACTGAACGGCTGACTGACTGACTGACTGACAAGCTGACGGGCTGACTAATTAGCTCGACAGATGGTTCGGAAACTGACTGACTGACTGACTGACTGATTGATTGACTGACTGACAGGTACGGTATGGCAGGGATGGGGTGGGACAGCCGGGAGAGAGAGAGAGAGAGAGAGAGAGAGAGAGAGTGGAGCTAACCGACCCCATCCCTCATCCTTTCCCCTCGTTTTTTTTCCCCTTTTAACATCACTAAGGTCACCAGGCCGGTCCAAGGTCACCACACGACCTCACACACGCGCGTTAGCTCACCACACGCACACACTCAACACCACACTCGCGCACACAACGCACGCACACGCAAGCTGACTTTCTCTCTCGTGTGCTAGACGGTGACTGAGGTTCCGTTCCGGTCCCCCCCCCCCCCTCTCTCTCTCTCTCTCTCTCTCTCTCTCTCTCTGCTTCGTATTTTTTCTCTCTCCCTCCTCCCCTTTTCCTTTTTTTTCTTCTCTCTATCTCCCTTCTTCTTTTTCGTCCTTCTATCTTCCTTTTTCTTTCTTCTTTCTCTCTTCTCTCTCCCTCCCTCCCTCCCGTTCACTCTCGTTCCCGTTCTCTATGATTTGGTTTCGTTTTCTTTTTCAGGGATAACTTAATAAAAATAAATGTCCCTTCACTCAATCTTGCATAAGGAGATGGGGTAGTACTAGGCAGCAGCAGTAGTAGTAGTAGTAGTAGTAGTAGTAGTAGTAGTAGGAGGAGGAGGAGAATAAGGTGTATTAGTAGTAGTAGTAGTAGTGGTAGTAGTAGTAGTAGTAGTAGTAGGAGGAGGAGGAGGAGGAGGAGGTGTAGTAGTAGTAGTAGTAGTAGTAGTAGTAGTAGTAGTAGTAGTAGTAGTAGTAGTAGTAGTAGTAGGAGGAGGAGGAGGAGGAGGAGGAGAAGGAGGAGGAGGAGGAAGAGGAGGAGGAGGAGGAGAATAAGGTGTAGTACTAGTAGTAGTAGTAGTAGTAGTAGGAGGAGGAGGAGGAGGAGGAGAATAAGGTGTAGTAGTAGTAGTAAAAGTAGTAGTAGTAGTAGTAGTAGTAGTAGTAGTAGTAGTAGTAGTAGTAGTAGTAGTAATAGGAGGAGGAGGAGGAGGAGGAGGAGGAAGGACAGAGTAGTAACAATAGTAGTAACATCATTATACAGAAAATAGGGTAGATGATGATAATGATGATGATGATGATGAAGATGAAGGTGTCAGTGTAGTGCTTTTGCCAGCTCACTCGCTTTACAACACCTGTGCTTATCTTATCACTCCCCCTCCCTCCCCCCAGACTAATAAATATAGATTGTTCACTCAGTTGAAACACACCTTACATTACCTTGCCTGACTTCCACGAGTTCACTGTGACACTATGCTTAGGTTCAAATTTTCCTATATATGATTTAACTTGTGGTCAAACTCCTATGTGAATTAACTTGTATGCATGTTAGCTTGTGTTCCAACTTTTATGTAAATGACCTTGTGGTGGAACTTTTATGTGAATTACCTCATGTTCAAACTTATATATATGTAGATCAACTAATGCTCAAGTTTGAATTTAAAGTAACTTGCATGTAAATTATCATGCAAATTGACTGATGTTCCAACTTGCATGTAAGCTAACTCTCTTTCCTCTTTCCTTCATGATAGTAACATAAGATAATTCCCTATGAGTGTTTTGGGGTGTTTTTTTACATTCATGGTGCAGAGGCCTTGTCAAACTATCACCTGGCTCATAAAACTACCCATGAAAGTACCAATAAACTCTACGAAAGCCTTATCAAATGTGGGTGTGTAGGCCACTACCTTCTGTTCCTATATCCTTGCTTTCGTCCATCTCTCTCTCCATCCTTATGACTTGAACTCTGTCAAGAGGAGGGTATCAGGACACCTCTCCTCCTGAAATTGACCAATCTTTCGGCCACTCCTCTTGACTCTTTTGTAGGAGCAGTGAGTCGTGGGCTTTTTTTTCCATCAAGTTTCCTTTTTTTTGCACTTGAACTGTTTCCTCTACTGTAAAGAAAAAAGAAAAAAAATCCTATCTCTATTCTATCCCTGTGTCCCTCAACCCTATATCTAAGTCCCTATTCCCTCTATCCTTCTTTCCCTTTGGTTATTCATTCCATCTCTACTTCCCATATTCTAGCCATGGGGGAGGCAGTGGAGGGGCATAGGGGTGAGTCTAATGTATGCTGACTTTTTATAATCAATAGCAACTCACATGAACTAATGATATGCTGAGTGCTGTCCAGGCGGCTCTGCAGGTGAAGAGTCAGCCAGGTCAGCAGCGTCAGGCCAGTCAGTGCCAGAACCAGCAGGGCGGAGCGCACAGCCTCCCCAGTGGTGGTGTGCGTAGGCCGGCACCCCTCGCCGCCGACCCCAATGGTGACACAACTGCACAGGCGCCCGGACTCCTCGTCAAACTGGCTCGGGGACATGCGCAGGAGGTCACGCTCACGCCTGCCGGGGGAGAAACAGGTGACACAGTTAGTTAGTATGCCTCGGAAGTCATTTTCTTTTCTTATTGCAAAGGGGACAACTGAAACTGACTAACCTTTCCACCCTAACCTAATCTACCTAACTAACCTTCCCTGCCTAACCCAGCCTGCCTAACTAACCCTTCCTGCCTAACATAATTTACCTAACTAACTAACTAACCTTTCTGACCCTATACACCTTCCTATTATGGTTAATGGACAAGTATTTTCTTTTTTATAGTAAAGGAGGTAAATGAAACTAACTTACCTTCCCAGCCTAATCTAATCTACCTAACTAACCTTCCCTGCCTAAGACAATTTACCCACCTAACTAATTGACCTTTCTGACCCTATACAGCTTCACATTATAGTTAAAGAACAGGAATTTCTGCCCTCTAACCATAATACCAAGATGTAATATATATGGTATTTTGAGGTGGCCGAGCTAAACTACATATTTAATTGGTCTCTCTCTCTCTCTCTTCAGATATCACAATTTTTTTCCTCTGTCATTTCTTTTCCTTCCTGTCTCCTCCTTCCTACATCTCTCTCTCTCTCTCTCTCTCTCTCTCTCTCTCTCTCTCTCTCTCTCTCTCTCACCTCTTGAGCCTTTTCTTCCTCTGTGGCGGCTGCTGTATCTGTGTCAGGGGAGTTATCTGGATATTCTCCCCGGAGTCTGAGCCCGATATGTCCAGCAGCTTGTACGTGTCCATCTCCGTGTCCTGGTGATATGTAGGCCAGTCCTTCTTGTACCTTTTCCCCGCCCCTGCTCCTTGTCAACTCTGTCCGTGTCGAGATATGGGGGGAAATGTGCGTGCGTGTCCATATTTTAGCTGCCCATTTTGACCTAGTTTTGGTATTTGTGATTCTTATAGTTTTCTCCTTCTCTGCTTTGTGTTCATTGTCTCACGTTCGGTTCCAGTGTTAGGTAGTCACAAATTTATCCCTCTTTAAGCACAGGTAGTCAATAATGTGCCAGGTATGAGGAGGAGAGAGATATAGGAGTGTTTTTGAGCAGGTGTCACGGCTCCCAAGGCTTCTCTTTTCATATGGCACGAAGGTACACGTCAACGGTAAACGGTTCTCTCTCTTCCTCCTTCGTTATCACAGTTCCACGCTCGGCTCTTCCTTCCACAGCGTCACAGCTTATCCTTCTTTAAGCTCAGGAGGTGAAGAAAGTGTTAAATACGACTAGAAGCGAGTAATGAAGGTGTTTTGAGCAGGTGAGCACGACCCCCCAGCGTGCGGTCAACAAGTCTGTTTGTTATTGTTATCAGCTGACGCGCCACGTGAGGAGGAGGAGGAGGAGGAGCGGGTGGCGCGGCTGGGGGGGGGGCGCCCACCTCATGACACAAATTATTACATTATGGACTCTTTTTGGTCTCTGAATGCAGTGCAGTAATGAATGACTTCCGGTAAATAGAAGGGGGGTCGAGGCGAAGCTCCCCCGTTAGCAGGGTGGGATTTTTATTTTTTTGCCACATGTATCCTTAGTTGTATAATCACAATATGTACTGCCTGGGGGTTGGGATGGCATGTTCCTCCCTTCTCCTTTGTTGTTTACTTGCAACAATAAACTATCAATCAATCCATCAATGTAAAAAAATCAATTAGGTCTCTCAAAAATAAAAACCAAAAAATGCAACTCTCTCTCTCTCTCTGCCAGACATGACAAGGCAAATAATATACTGTAGGTGAAAAAAATATCTATTGTAATAAGCTCTCACCGGAAATGTTTAATGGTACTCTTGAAGAAGTGGATGTTTCAGCATGACAAAAAAATTGCTGAGTATCTCAAAACAAAAAGCAATATTAGCACTCAGAAATGGAGATCAATAAAAACAAAAAAAATGACATGGATATCTTTCCTGTGCAAACTTCTTACACACACACACACACACACACACATACACACGAGCAAACAAATGCACACCCAGGAAGGAGTGAGCTACGTGGGCATCCCTTTGGTCTTCTTCACTCAGGGTTGTCTCGCACAGAAACAACCCTGTGAGTAGGATACATGGCCAGGAGGTGTGCCACATGCCCACACAGCTGGAGTTGGCGTTCATGGACTAAGGTGGTAACAGGCCTTGATTCACCACATAGTCGCTGGTTAGACATAAAGTCATTCCAGCAATACATTATGATCCTGTGAAGGCACTTGGTACCACTATAAGTCTCTCGTCAGTACACGTCTCACAGTTATACGGTAAGACAGGGAGCACACGAGACTCAAGGATTCAACTCTTTCTCCGCCTGCATAAATATCAACACCATATGCTCATACTGAGGAAGTCCATAACACCTACAACGCAACACAAAAGAAATAATTATCAAAAGGTAAAAGATACTCTCTTTACTGAGACAAGTGTGGAGACTCAACAGATTCTGGATATTGACAGAGAGGTAAGCAGTGAAATATATTTTGTATGCAACAGGAACATGAGCTGATTTTGTTGTAGTTTTTTTCTGAAAATAATAACAAGTGTAGTAGCCTGTGTGTGGTAAAATGTGCATCAGGGAAATGGATCTGTGCCACACACCTTGTAGGCAAAACAAAAAAAGACAGCGTCATCTTCACTTATTTACATACAGTGCCTTTAACACATACAGTAGAGTCCCTAGTAGTGCAAGATTTAATGGTATACAATTCACGAGCTGCATACGCTACAAAATAGTCAACCAAATTAATATAGAAGTAAAAACATATCTCAAAGTAAGATCAATATCAAGTTCTTTCCTTGACGAGAAACAGTTATTATAAGTATAAGTAAAACATCAAATTTCAGAAGCACTCATTCCTATAGCCATCAAAGTCTGGCACCATTTGGGACTCTACTGTAACCTGAGACAAAAGACTTTCATTACTCTTTATGCAAGCAAAAGTCAAACAGGAAATATAAATAATCTTTGTTCATGTAATTGACAAATTCTGGCACTGTTGGGGACTCTACAATATCCTGAGACAGAAGACTTTTACTGCACATTTGGCTAACACATTCTTGGGCAGCTCAGCATCAGCTTTGTGAATATAAGACTGCAGCAGCCACATATATACTGTCTGAAAAATATATGATGTACAGCTCATGTCAAAAATACTGATCTAAACTCAATGTGATTTGGTAGCCGCTTCTCTCAATGGCAAGTTACTGAGATAGATTGAGGAGGGGCTATCATCATGGCCGGCAACTAGTGGTCATACTTATCTATTTATTGGGGTGGGAAATAGAGGTGAGGGGGAGAAAGATGGAATGGGATGGAGTACCAAGAGAGGAGGCACAACAGCCCCTCCTTTTGGTTTTCTTAGGGTTGGTTGTTCTGCCTTCTCTTCACTGCCTTCAAACGCTTGTTCCAGAATTCTTGAATGTAATATTTAATTTCTTCTCTTCTGTTTATGTTTTGGCTAAATAAATCATATCTGTTTCTATTTCCTTGGTATAAATTGCAATAGAATAAGAAATGTTGTAGATCTATTTCAGCCCCGCTTCCCTTACAAGTTGTGTCTCCGTTAAGGAATCTGTTTCTATCATTGAGATCTGTTTCTACCATTGAGAGCAACTCAACGCCTGGAAAATGTCACTGGCACCCTATCAAGACAAGTTTAGGGCAAGTTGGATCAGTATGAGAGTTTTGGGAGGCATGAGAACCATCCAGTATTGTCACATATGGGATGGAAAGAGAGAGAAGGGAGAGAAGGGAGGGATGAAACAATGAAGGGGGAGTCACTTGCCATATAGGAAGGGGCTGGCCTATCAAGACAAGTTTAGGGCAAGGTGTATCAGTATGAGTATTTTTTGCAGCAAGAGAACTATGCAGCATTGCCAAAGATGAGAGCCAAAGACAGTGACATTTCTGATTTGTTAGTGCACACGCATGTCCCACTTCTACTGCAGCTCCTAGCCTGTCATTATCTTGTCCCTGACCCTCAAGGGGCCAGAAACAAGATAATCATCATTCCATTTCCCTGAACTGCAGCGTGAGGAGTCAGGAAGGCCCAGATTGCGAAAAAAATAATATTGGCAGAAAAGATGTAAATATATATAGGTATATACACCTCTCTTGAAAAATAACAGGTAATGTATTAATAATGTAAACATGAAAACCACTAACTGGGGATGACTACATGAGCTTTACATGATCAGGAACCCGCCAACTGCCCTTCCTCCTCCCCCTCCCATGTCATCACTGCAAGGTATGGCATCACTAAGAACCTGTTGTATAAAGACTACAATAAGTAACATTCCCTAAAAGTCATCCAACATGTCCATGTCATCCAGGACCTGGTTTGGCCCCAGCCCAAGACTGGCATCAACCCCAGCAGCAGCAGCGGCGGCGGCAGCCGGCTGGCCCTGTGAGGGGTCTGGCAGGCCCACCACACTGGCCCACATCACCACAGTGAACATGTACAGTGACAAGTCATCCACAAAACACTTGGCGATGTTGAGCAGGATGACGCAGGAGGCCACGGTGGCCTGGCTCACACCGCTCAGCATGAGGGCGAAGGCCATCAGCCCGGCGGCGCCACGCTGACTGGTCTGCAGTGCCTGCCACCGGCACCACAGGCTGTGGCCCTCCCACAGCAGGAAGGGGAAGGCAACGCTGTGGGAGACGATGTAGCCCAGGTTGAAGGTCAGCAGGCAGCACACCACCAGCGCCAGCACCACCGGCACCACTGGCGACCGCGGCGGCTCTGGCACAGGCGGGAGCGGTGCCTCATGCACACCAGGGGACCCCAGGGTGCCATTCGCCGCTGACAGCCGGCTGAAGTTGAGCAGCTGCTCCGTGGGGCCGGGCGGTGAGCCGTTGAAGAGCCGGGTGCCAGGGTGCAGGGCGGTGGGGCTGTGGCGTTCACTCTTGGGGGTGGAGGTGAGGGGCCCGCGGCGATTGGTGGTGGCAGCAGTGGCGGCGGCGGTGGTGCTCTCATCAGTGGCGAGGGCGTGGGACGGGGCCACCGATACGGAGGGCGGGGGGCAGATGCTGTCCCCGAGGCTGTTCTGTGAGTCATCTATGCTGGGCGCAGCACAGGGCCTGGCAGGGAGGGTCTGGGGGGGCCGGGGCTGCTGGTCTGCCAGGCAGGGCACAGGGGGGTCCTCACACACTGAACACGGGCAAGGATATAATTAGTGAGGGCAGTTTAACCTTTGATTCTGCCACAATAACCCAGACCAGATACACACAGCAAACCACAGCTAATTATAATGACCTCACCCACCCACATGGAACTTAAGAGACCAAACTACGTGAGAAATAAATACCATAGTGATCTTATACTAGCAGTCAAGGATAAACTACCCAAATGAGTGGTAGGCATGGTCCTGCTAATTAGCTAAGCTAACATTTTCGTTAGCTGATTAGCGTTTTCACTAACTTTGGAAAAAGTTAGCAGACCAATTAGCTTCCGCTAAATGTAGTTCCTCCTCCACAAACTTTAAGCCCACTAAAAAATTCATACAGGTTTGTTCTTGTCCATTGTGGAAAGACACAAAACCAGTTGATCCACGCGCAATAATTCCAGGGCTCCCACTTCTGGAAAGCCCTATGTCTAAGCTACAACACATTGAATTTTCAGGTCACTAGGTCTGTTTTTAACCCGTGGGCTTCGGCTATGGGAAAGGCGAGAAGTGGCCGAGAAATGTCAACATTACACTGCATTTTGAGAGTAAGAACAGAGCATGGAACGTACATCAGAGTACTCCTCTCATAACCATAAAATTGTTAAAAATATTTACTTTTACTCAAACTCTATTATTTCTGGGTGCTGTTTGTTACAAAATAAACAGTCTTGTGACGCGTGGCATCTAGCCGAGAGTCGCTTGTTGTCTACTTTAGAGAATTTGACAAGTGATTACTATGTGGATAGCTAATTAAGTCTGCCATGACCTTACAGCACCACCTATGACAAAAAAGTCCATCTCAATGAAATGCCAGAATTTTTCTCTTTTCTATACTCCAACACGATCTCAGCGCACACGAGAAATTAATCCAGACAAGGAAAGGTTTGCTGGCGCCGGGGATTGAACCCGCGACCAGCGTAACGGGAGAGCCACTCCTTTACCAGTCGGCCAAAGAGGTGCCCCGCTGGGTAAGTGAGTTATGGGAGGCTCGCCCATCAGGCAAGTCAGCACTACATCAAGATCACTCACCCACCACTGTGACCCAGGGCATGTAAGATGGGTTGCTCTATGCCGCCACCACCTACAATTAGCTCGAATTATGGGTTTTATGGCGAGCCCTTTTTAGGGTCCATCGTACAACAGCCACGACTCGTAAAAGCCCAGAAAAGAGTCTGCCGACGTTCTCGGGTTAAGGGTTTTAGAGCCAAAATACTAAACCGAACCTGAATCCAAATAAAAAAGCTAGCGGTTTAGCGGAAGCAAAGCTAAACTTATAGTTAGCGAATTATCAGTTAACGAAGCTAATTTTTTGGTTAGCGGTGAACAGCACTGCCCAAATGTACGCTACTGTAGCTAGGGCAAGTATATACCTCACGCTCATTGGGGTAACATTGAGGGAACAAGACACCTCACAATACGGTTAAGACATTTGGGGTAACACTGAGGTAGCATTGGGGTAAGGAGACACCACACACTCACTGGGGTAGACATTGAGGTAGCATTAGGGTAACGAGACACCACACACTCACTAGGGGCAAATATTAGGGTAACATTAAGGTAAAAACACGTGCCCGTCCTACCCACAACACTACCACAAGGGATTAAGTGAAGACAAAACTAAAGACTGTCTTCTGGATCTGGATAAAGGATCTTTGTAGAGGAACACGAATTAGCACAGGGCGAGGAACTGCCACGAAGGAAGGGAGCCACAGGGGGCGCGTCTACCCCTTTGGCACTCACCCTGTGGCTCCGTGGGGTCGCAGGGTGCCAGGGTGGTGCCAAATATCTTCCTTTTCCGCTCCTCGGCGTTCTCCAGGATCCTTTTTCGGCGTAACTCCCTTCGCCTGGCCGCCTCGTCTGCCATGTTGTGTGTTTACTTGGTCATGCTGGTCTGGGTCTGGGGCGGGTACCCTCACATTAACTATATTCAAAGGCCAAAATGTAGGTCAATTGAGTCTTAATGAGTGGCTTTCTTAGGTTCATAGTAAAGAGGAAGGGTCATACTACCACCAGGGCCATTAGGCTACCCCTGGAAATACCCTAAACTCCTACGCAAGCCTTGTTAAATAGGTGATGCTGGTCTGGGTCTGGGGCGGGTACCCTCACATTATCTATATTCAAAGGTCAAAAAGGAGGTCAATTGAGTCTTAATGAGTGGCTTTCTTAGGTTCATAGTAAAGAGGAAGGGTCATACTACCACCAGGGCCATTAGGCTACCCCTGGAAATACCCTAAACTCCTACGAAAGCCTTGTTAAATAGGTGATGCTGGTCTGGGTCTGGGGCGGGTATCCTCACATTATCTATATTCAAAGGTCAAAAAGGAGGTCAATTGAGTCCTAATGAGTGGCTTTCTTAGGTTCATAGTAAAGAGGAATGAAAATACCCTAAACTCCTACGAAAGCCTTGTTAAATAGGTGATGCTGGTCTGGGTCTGGGGCGGGTATCCTCACATTATCTATATTCAAAGGTCAAAAAGAAGGTCAATTGAGTCCTAATGAGTGGCTTTCTTAGGTTCATAGTAAAGAGGAAAGGTTAAACTACCACTAGAATTAGTTACCTATACCCTAAAAATGCCCTAAACTCTTATGAATGCCTTGTCAATAGGTGATGTTGGCCTTTGTTGGCTCTCTCAGAATCTTCCACCTCTCGCATTAACTATTTTCAAAGGCCAAAAAGGAGGTCGATGTACCCCTAGAAATGCCCTAAACTCCTACGAAAGCCAAAATACGTGATGTTGGTCTGTGTTGGTTTTCACATTATCTATTTTCAAAGGCCAAAAATGAAGTCAATCGGGATCTCATGACTGTTTTCATGGTTCATAGTAAAAAGGAAGGGTCAATTAAACTACCATCAGGGTTATTGAACTACCCCTGGAAATGCCTCAAACTCCTACGAATGTCTTGTCATATATAGGTGATGCTGGTCTGTGTTGGTTTTCTCAGACCCACATTAACTAGTTTTAAAGGTCAAAAAGAGGGTCAGTCGGGTTCTAATGATTGTTTTTTTTAGGTTCACGGTACAGAGAAAGGGTCAGTCTACCACCAGGGTCATTAAACTACCCCTGAAAATGCCCTAAACTCACACGAAAGCCATTGTTAGTTTTGAATCGCTGGTGCCCGCGGTTATCTTATCGCAGACGCCTTCCTGTCCTTCCCTGTATATTCGTTATCTCCATTATCTTCCCTTTCCCTTCCCTTCCTCAGTTCATCTACCCATCCTTATCTCTCCTTCCCTTCCTGTCCTTTCCCTGATATCCCTTCCCTTCCCTTCCCTCCCCTTCCTCAGTTATCCTACCTATCCTTATCTCTCCCCTTCCTGTTCTTTCCCTGATATCCCTTCCCTTCCCTTCCCTCCCCTTCCTCAGTTATCCTACCCATCCTTATCTCCCCTTCCCTTCCTGTCCTTTCCCTGATATCCCTTCCCTTCCCTTCCCTCCCCTTCCTCAGTTATCCTACCTATCCTTATCTCTCCTTCCCTTCCTGTCCTTTCCCTGATATCCCTTCCCTTCCCTTCCCTCCCCTTCCTCAGTTATCCTACCCATCCTTATCTCCCCTTCCCTTCCTGTCCTTTCCCTGATATCCTCTTCCTTCCCTTCCCTCCCCTTCCTCAGTTCTCCTACCCATCCTTACATATCCTTCCCTTCCTGTCCTTTCCCTGATATCCCTTCCCTTCCCTTCCCTCCCCTTCCTCAGTTCTCCTACCCATCCTTACATATCCTTCCCTTCCTGTCCTTTCCCTGATATCCTCTTCCTTCCCTTCCCTCCCCTTCCTCAGTTCTCCTACCCATCCTTACATATCCTTCCCTTCCTGTCCTTTCCCTGATATCCTCTTCCTTCCCTTCCCTCCCTTCTCCCTTGTTGTTTACCTGCAACAATAAACTATCAATCAATCAATCCTTCCTCAGTTCTCCTATACCCATTCTTACTTCTCCTTCCCTTCCTTTTCCTTCCCCGAATATAATGGAAAGGAAAAAGAAGGAAAAAAACTATATTCAGCTTATTTGGTACTTCTAGCGGTATAAAAGGTCTTACTGTAGTGTTTTAGGGTCTATAGCAATGATTTTGTTATCATATATATCACATGTTTGCTATATTTACCGATAAACAATAAGTAACACACAAACGCACGCACGCAAGCATAGATGACGTCATTGTGGCTGTTGTCATGGCAACGGACGGCGGCCATCATGGATTTGCAGGTAAAGAAAGGTGCTGATTGGCTGAGAGGGCGAGGGGGCGTGGCTAAGAAGCACGGTGGGCGGGTCTTAGCGGTGCCAGGCAAGGGTGGGAGGAGTTTAGTTGTGCCAGGCAAGAGGTGGGCGGGGCTCAGAAGGGGAAAAAGAAAGGAAGGGAAAGAAAAAAGAAAGGAAAGGAGAAGGAGGAAAGTTATGGAAAAGAGATAAGCAGATAAAACAGGAGGAGAAAGAGGAGAATAGGAAAGAGGAGGGGGAGGACATCGAGGTAATGGAGAGAAGAGACAGACAGGAAAAGAACAGGAGAATGACGAAGAGAAAGGAGGAGGAGGAGAAAAGGTAACGAAGAGGAGAGATAAGCAGGAGGAGGAGGAGGAAAGGTAACGAAGAGGAGAGATAAGTAAAAGGAGGAGGAGGAGTGTAATGGAGAGGAGAGATAAACAGGAGGAACAGAAAGGAGGAGGAGGAGGAGAAAGAGGAGGAAAAGTAACGAAAATATTAGCAGTTTTAGTAGAAGTTTTGAGCCTAGTGATGGTGTGACAAGGCTTCTGTACCTTGAACGTGAAAAAAAATCATGAACACACACACACACACACACACACACACACACACATACACACGTCACAATCCAAGCCTATCATCTCGACACTCGCTACTATAACAACTCCTCCTTATAGTGACGCGGCCCAGTAACATATATTCTGTCCCTCCTTGACAGGGGCGTATTTAGGACCTTGAAACACTAGGGGCTTGGCCCAGCTCAAAATGCTGGGTGGTTGGAGGCGAGAGAAGTGCGGAGTTTTTAGAGTGATTCTGAGGCCTCTCTGACATACATAAGGGCCAATTTATCTGTTATTGTATTTAGCAGTAACACTGTAAATATGGTAACTGTGTTATAATAAAACTTTCAAGGTCATTATCAAACTATGGTAGGCCTAGAGCATAAGCACACTGAAGCGCTTCAGACTGATGTATATATCATACACAGAAATGTACTGAACAGACAACTTCAAATTAAAATATATTCTTTCAGGTACGTTTACTGCAGAGAACAAGGCTCAAAAAACTGATGAAAAGCAATTGGCCGTTTTTACAATGTAGCCTATACTATATAGTAAAATAGGGAGTATCTGAGTAACTGAACATCAAGTAATTAGCAATCAGAAACAACAATTTTTTTCACAAATTCATCTAGTTTTTTTTTTATTAAATTCATTGTTACCAAGGAGATTGAAAACTACGATTCAGCACTTACACTCAACTCTTGTTTTTTGCCCGGGAAAAAAATGTCCGTACCTGGAAATTAGACCGCCAACACGTTCAATACAATAGCCCTTTTTCTTCAATAGGTAGATTAAGCAATTAATTTTGTAAATAATATTAATACTAATGGTAGCCACAACTTGAGTCTGAAAAAAATAACAGTTCACACTCCAGGCCGTGGGTGATGGATAGCAAGCACGGCGGAGGTGTCACCCACGGAACGGAGCGAGCATGGCTGTCGCCCTCACCGCCAGTTCAAGTCGCCCTCGTGTTCTAATTTGCCTCAGACTACAATGCGAGACTTTTTCTATGGGCCGCAGGCGTTGCATGGTGAAGGGCAGTCCAGCAGCCTTCATCTTTCCCCAATACTTCATCCTGCACAGTCCTTCCTTCATGCCTTTTTCCCTACGCACATGATTACATATACACACACCTTCGCAAATGGGTAGTACGCACACACACACACACACACACATAAACACACAGCCGACGTGGTCTTGCCTCAGTCCCTCGTATTATGCCTCTAAATACCAGACCGTTCTCATGGACTTATTGCACGTATTACAGCATGAAGGATTGCACAGTACGCTTCCGCCTCTCTCCAGAGTCTTATATTAGTCATTTCTTCTCCCCTGCTCCACGTACTTATTGAGGACTTTGTACATCTTCATATCTTCATTAGGCTTCTCTCTCCCCTCCCCTCACACACACATACACACACACACACACACAAGGATGATATAATATTTTCTTTATTCCCTTGTTTTCGGCTTCCAGGTGCCAGACTGTTGAGATGGACACCTTGTATTGCAGTGTGAAGGATTACCCACCACCCTTCCGCCCTCCTTAAGTTCATACTTGCTCTATCCTTATCTCTCCCGTCTCCGCCCTCTATACGTATATGTAAACACACACACACACACACACACACACACACGTTTCCTCTTCCTTGTCATTCCCCTCTAAAGTGGCTGTCGAGCAGATTAAATCACCAAAGCGGGCAACCTCGTAATGAACCAATAGGCTTTCTGTTGCCTGTATTTCCATGTTTCCTCTTCCTCCTCCCCGCCTCCACGCCGCCTTCATTCCTTCACTGGTTTAAATCCCCGGCGCCGCGTCATCCTTGGCGCGTGCCAGCCACCCATCGCAGGTTTAAAGCCCCGTACCGCATACTCCGCGACCCCTGAAAGTGTCATAGAAAACGTAACAAGGGAGGCATGGAGTGGTAGACAACAGTATGGAACCCCTTATGATGGGATGATTAATGGTTGCTTACTACTACTACTACTATATACTACTACTACTACTACTACAGCTACTACTACTACTACTACTACTGCTGTGAGGGAAAGACGACTAGAGTTAGGGATGCTGGGAGGGAAGGATGATGGAAGGGAGAAATTGTAATAAGTGTCTACGCAGCCTCATGGGATAACGCAGGAATGACTGTGTGTGTGTGTGTGTGTGTGTGTGTGTGTGTGGCAGAGCAGCTATTACCCCGTGAGACTGATTGAACATAATACCTGCATATAGTCCGTCAGCGCTAACTCCAGCTATACGGGCATGTGGAGCCCTGCCCAGAAGCCGACCCGCTCACCGGGTTGTTTCTGTAAGTGATAATTCTTAGTAGAAGTGTAAGTTTAAGTGACAATTCTAAGTAGAAGTGTAAGTTTAAGTGACAATCCTAAATAAAAGAAGCCAAAGGGACGCCCACAGAGTTCGTAACTTGAGCAAATCGATAGAGAGAGCCAGCATAGAGACTCGCCTAGAGAAACCTTCGAGTCCGAAGTAGTGTGGGCGAGGCGACGCGACCCCCGGTGTATGCCCCTATTATTAATGACTGATCTACGAAAGCCTTATCAAATATGTGTGTGTGTGTGTGTGTGTGTGTGTGTGTGTGTGTGTGTGTGTGTGTGTGTAAAAGGTGAAAGCGTGGGACATGTTTAAATCTTGTTTTTTTTTCCCTCTTTGTCTCTTTAACATGATCAGGAACGAAATTAATCATTATATTCTTAACCCCCCACCCCCCCATCTCTCTCTCTCTCTCTCTCTCTCTCTCTCTCTCTCTCTCTCTCTCTCTCTCTCTCTCTCTCTCTCTCTCTCTCGTGTATATGCTCATGTTAGGTCTTCCAGTCGTCCTATAAGGTTCATGACTCACGCCTCTCTCTCCCTCTCTCTCTCCTGTTCGTAAGACGTTTTTTTATGTATATTTCCACATGCACACCATCCTTAGCCTTTCCCTCCTCCTCCCCTTTCTCCTCCTCCTCCATCTCTTCCTCCTACTCTTTTGTCTTATAAGTATGTGTGTGTTCTACCTATGGGTGTGACATTCCCCATGGTCCGGTCACGTGCTTGTCTCGCTATGGCCAAGTACCCTAATATTATTAAACATAGTGGCGCCCAAGTAGTATACATATTTGGAAAGACTTCCGTAGGAACTGTGGGCATCTCCAGGGGTACTTTCATGACCCTGGTGGTAGTCTGACCCTTCTTCTGTACCATGAACCTGAGAAACACATATCTGACAAGGCTTTCCTAGGAGTTGTGGCCATTTCCAGGGGTACTTTAATGACCCTGGTGGTAGTCTGACCCTTCTTCTATACCATGAACCTGAGAAACACATACCTGATAAGACTTTCGTAGGAGTTGTGGCCATTTCCAGGGGTACTTTAATGACCCTGGTGGTAGTCTGACCCTTCCTCTGTACCGTGAACCTAAAGAAACACTCATGAGAGCCCGACGGATCACATTTTTTGCCTTTGAAAATAATTGATGTGAGAGGCTGCCCCTAAAGTGCTTAAGCAAGTATTTTTAAACATATCGTCAGCTCAGTTCGCCTGTTTGAAAAGCCTCTCGTGGAAGTTGCTGGGATTTCCATGGACTGTTTTGTGATTCTATTGTTAGTCCAGGGGGAGGTACCGCCCCCTCCCTTGTTGTGCTTTCCTTCCTACCATTGTATCTATTTAGTTTCATGGTGCTACCTACACATGTATTAATAGTTGTATAATCACACTCTGTCCTGCCTGGGGGTTGGGATGGCATGTTCCTCCCTTCTCCCTTGTTGTTTAACTGCAACAATAAACTATCAATCAATCAGTTTTACACTGCTTCTGCATCTTGAACGGGGAAAACCATCCATGGAAACTGATAAATCTTCTTGGTGGCTTTGTGAAATAGTCTTAAAGGGATCCCGAGACGTGTAAAAATATGGACTTTGTTTTCTTGTTCTTCGATTGTATGTTTAAATATCTATGCCTCACACATACAGACATACAGACAGACACACAGACAGATTGGGTAAGACAGACAGACAGACAAACAGACAGATAAAGGTAACAGACAAGCAGACAGACAGACAATCAGATAGACAGACTAACAGACAAACAAACAGACCGATAGGGTAATAAATAGACCGAGACAGACAGAAAGACAGATGAACGAACAGACGAGCACACACACACACACACACACACACACACACACACACACAAATATACCTACACACATACAGACAGACATACAGACAGACAGACGAACAAAGAATGATGTAATGATTAATTTTCGTCTCGCGATTGACAAAGAAGAAAAAAAGATGCATAATTGTGTCTGCTAAACACTTTCACCTTTCCCAGCCAGAGAGAGAGAGAGAGAGAGAGAGAGAGAGAGAGATAGCGTGTGAGTCACTGGAGGGCGGAGCGCAAGACAAGACTGGCTCGATCCTTGGGCGTCGAGGAAAAAAAAAGAAAAAAAAAGGTGTTTGTCTTGTAGCCGGTTAGGAAAACGCGAACGCACGCCCACGACAACAACAACAACAACAACTACTACTACTACTACTACTACTACTACTACTACTACTACTACTGCTGCTACTGCTACTACTACTACTACTACTATGAATAATAATAATAA
>NC_066552.1:14007922-14072922 GCF_024679095.1 Eriocheir sinensis
GTTCTCAAGAGTGTTTATTAGGTTCATGGTACAGAGGAAGGGTTAAACTACCACCAGGATCATAAAACTAACCATGGAAACCCTCAAAACTCCTACGAAAGCCTTATGTGCTTGGGCGCTGAATAGTTTAAGAAAATGACCTCAGCCCAGACTAGCCAGCCCACACCAGCCCGACATCCAGACAGACATCTACCTACCCCGCCCAGCTTTCTCCTTTCACTCGTGGTCGGTAGTGGGCGGCGGTGGTCAGCGGCGGGTGACTGAATTGGGCATATATGGTAGTGCCCTTGTACTCCACCTTGCCCAGACAGCCTCTCTAAGCGGAGATCAATGGGTATAAACTCCAGTCAGAGAGGTGGATGGGAAAGTACTTGTATTTAGATAGATAGATATATAAGTAGATAGATGCAGAGTTAGAGAAGGTATATAGATAGGAAGCTTGGTGGATGGATAGGTAGATGGACCAGCCTCTCTGAAGTATGATGGATGGCTATAACGTACAGTCAGAAAGGTGGATGGGAAAGAACTTGTATTTATATAGAGATAGATGGAAAGTTATAAGATAAATATTGCTAGGAACAGAGACAGAAACACAGGTAGTTAGACCAGCCTCAGACGGCCTCTCTAAGCTATGATCAATGGAAATAAAGCCCACTCAGAAAGATGGAAGGAAAATAACTTGTATTTAGACAGATAGATGGAAAGTTAGAAGATAAATATTGCTAGGAACAGAGACAGAAACACAGGTAGTTAGACCAGCCTCAGACGGCCTCTCTAACCTATGATCAATGGAAATAAAGCCCACTCAGAAAGATGGAAGGAAAAGAACTTGTATTTAGACAGATAGATGGAAAGTTGGAACAGATATGGCAACCTACTCCACCTATGCACTCCTTTCATCCACCCATCAAAACAAACGTCTACTCTTCCCAGGTCAAAGCGGCGCTGGCAACAACTGGGCCAAGGGACACTACACAGAGGGCGCGGAACTCGTCGACTCAGTGCTGGACGTCGTGAGGAAAGAGGCCGAAAACTGCGACTGTCTCCAGGGCTTCCAACTTGCGCATTCTCTTGGCGGCGGCACTGGCTCCGGCATGGGAACGCTGCTCATTTCCAAGATCCGCGAAGAATACCCCGACAGAATCATGAATACGTACTCCGTGGTCCCGTCCCCTAAGGTGGGTGTGCGTGGGTGCAATTCCTACTATCAATTCTTTCTTTGCCTTTTCTCTTGTGCTTTTCATTCCTTGTTTGTCCTTTACTCCATTCCTTCCTCACCCAGCCCTCTCTTCCCTCCTGCAGGTCTCAGACACCGTGGTTGAGCCGTACAACGCCACCCTCTCCGTACACCAGCTGGTCGAGAACACAGACGAGACCTACTGCATCGACAACGAGGCACTCTACGACATCTGCTTCAGGACGCTCAAGCTGCAGAACCCGACCTACGGAGACCTGAACCACCTCGTCTCGCTCACCATGTCCGGCGTCACGACCTGCCTGCGATTCCCGGGTCAACTGAACGCCGACCTCCGCAAGCTGGCCGTCAACATGGTGCCCTTCCCGCGTCTCCACTTCTTCATGCCCGGGTTCGCGCCGCTCACCGCCCGCAAAGCCGTCAGCTACAGGACCCTCAACGTGCCCGAGCTCACCCAGCAAATGTTCGACGCCAAGAACATGATGGCCGCGTGCGACCCCCGCCACGGCCGCTACCTCACCGTGGCCGCCGTCTTCAGGGGCAAGATGTCCATGAAGGAGGTGGACGAGCAGATGCTGAACATCCAGAACAAGAACACGTCCTACTTCGTGGAATGGATCCCCAACAACGTGAAGACCGCCGTGTGCGACATCCCGCCAAGGGGCCTCAAGATGGCCGCCACCTTCATCGGCAACTCCACGGCCATCCAGGAGATCTTCAAGAGGATCTCCGAGCAGTTCACGGCCATGTTCCGGCGCAAGGCTTTCCTCCACTGGTACACGGGCGAGGGCATGGACGAGATGGAGTTCACGGAGGCAGAGAGCAACATGAACGACCTGGTCAGCGAGTACCAGCAGTACCAGGAGGCCACCGTCGACGACGAGGAGGACTTCGAGGAGGAGGAGCAGGAGGAAGCCTAAGAACGAGGACCTGCGACTTCGACGACTGCGATCTCGAGCCTCAACGACTTCGATCTCCACCATTACTACTGCCACTACTATACCATCCACGGAGACTGATGCTACCACCACTACTACTACTACTACTACTACCACTGCTACTGCTACTACAAGAACTGGTGGCTTTTCAATCATCGTTCTTCTCTTTCTGTCCATCCATCCATTATATCTTTCTCTCTCAGTCTCCCATGACATAAACATGACCAAATTTCCTCCGTCTGTCTGTCTGTGGGTTAGTCTCTCTATGAACTCATGTCAATCATATCAGAATGTCAGTGAAAACATATCGAGTTAAACTACAAAAGATTATATAATCTCTCTCTCTCTCTCTCTCTCTCTCTCTCTCTCTCTCTCTCTCTCTCTCTCTCTCTGATATGTGTTCCTTTCACGTAATCACAGCGATAAACACACACACACACACACACACACACACACACACACACACACACGTACAGCTTCGATGCAAAAATACGAAAAAAAACACGAAACGAACGAAATAATTCTCTCTCTCGCCTAGATACACACATGGAAGAAGTAGAAGAAGAAGAAGAAGAAGAAGAACCAGTGTATGTATGTATGTATCGGCAGAGGAGAATGACCCCCTCTCCCTTCCTCCCCCCCATCCCACCCCTTTGACCCCTCCCCTCCCCCTCCCTCCTTCCCCCTTCATAAACAAACAAAAAAAATATATTGGTGCTATTTTCTTCAGCGGAGGATCAAAACAAAGGATCAAAACAAAGGAACATAAGAGCAATCATATGTTCTTTAAAATTCCTTTGTCTCCGCTGTCAATGCTTTAAGTAACTAAGAACAGGAAAAAAAATAAGAGTGTGTGTGTTAACCATTTTGTACGCACCTAACATCGCCTGCCCCGTTCCTATTAGTACGCGCATGTGATGGGAGAGACGTCTGGGCGCAGTGGGTGAGAGGAGATTCCAACCCTGGTACCGCTGCGGGACTTTTGAACCTCTGAGCCAAAGAATAACCTAAAAACAGCGAGGAAGAAAAACAAGAACTAAAACAAGAAAGAAGAACAGGAACAAGAACAATAACAAGAAAAAGAAGAAGAAAAAAAAGAAGAACAAGAAGATCAAGGGGTGACCTGTATCATAAGGAATCGAATAGCAGTTAACCCAAGCATTTAATTAATTGGATCGCATAAGCATAAAAAAATACAATGTTTAATTAAAATCTCATTACCACTTCCAATTGTCTCGACACCTTAGTTCACCTGTTGACAAATTAACATCTGAGCAGTAATTATCATCAAGGGTATTTTTTCTCTCACTCCCTCTGATAATGCGAGAACTAATTGAATGGCTGGAGAGCGTAATTACTGGAACGTGCGGTGACGGGTGATGCAGAGTGGCTAAAGTCGTAGTATTCAATCCTTAGAAGCCTTGGTACATCTATTTCCAAAGGCGGAGGTCGTCGGGGTTCCCAAGGGTGGTTTCCTGAGCCTGGCGGTACTTGTCCAAGGCTTCCGCGCCATGGACGGTACAAACACTCATGGCAACCCGAAGTATCTTATTATTCAACCCTTCGAAGCCTTAGTACATTTCCAACGCCTCTCGCAGAGGTTATCAGGGTTCCCAAGGGTGGTTTCCTGAGCCTGACGGTAGTTTTTCAAGGCTTCCGCGCCATGGACGGGAGAAACACCCATGGCAACCCGATGTATCTTCTCTGCAGCCTTAAAAAAATGAGTCCGTATTTTTAAACGTATCGGTATACCTCAGTTCGCTTGTTTGAATAGCCTCTCGTGGAAGTTGCGGGGGTTTTCAGGGACTGTTTTGTGATCCTAGTGATAGGTTGACACGACTTCAGCGTCTTGAGCGGGAAAAGCACCCATGTAAACCCGGTTGATCTTCTCGGTGGCCTGTTTGAAATGCGCCTCCAAGAAGTTGCTGAGGTTTGCATGGACTGTTTTGTGATCCTAGTGATAGGTTTACATGACTTCAGCGTCTTGAGCGGGAAAAGCACCCATGTAAACCTGGTTGGTATTCTCTGAGGCCTTGAGAAAGTCGTAACGGGAGCCCGAGACGTTTAAAGGTACTGGCTATGGACGGAACAATGGCCCGATGCGTTTGATGCTACGCGTCTAACACACACCTCTTACCTGTTTACTAATTGATCGTGGAATAGTGTTCATCGCAGGTGCGTGTGTCTCGGAACCCTTCATTAATAAAAGAATTACTACCATATGAATGACTTTTAATGTGTCCTCTCTTTGTGTGTGTGTGTGTGTGTGTGTGTGTGTGTGTTAGAGGGCAAACGAAACACAACGGGACACACACACACACACACACACACAATCTTATTCCTGCCGAGTCAGGTGATATTTATATACTTTTTTTTATTTTTTCTTGTTTTTTTCATCTTCAACTGAATACCGCTTTGCATATTCGACTACCACCACTACCACTGCTATTACTGCTACTACTACTACTACTACTACTACTACTACTACTACTTGCTGAATCACGGCTATCGAGGGCTGAGATTGATGTCATGATGAGAGAAGGTTATCATTAGAGGTAGATAACATATAACCTTTAAGATAATGGTAATGGACAATTAAGATGACCAGGTAAAGCACAGTCCACCTCAGGCTCAGAAAGGGAAGGTGTACAGGTAAGCGTGGAGGAGTCATCACACCTGTCTGTCTGTACGTATGTTTACTTTGAGGCATTGGAAGAGGTTACCAGTCATCGTTTGCTTCCTATATTTGTCTGTCTGTTTCAGGGTATAGGAAAGTTATCGGTCATCGCCTTTCTTTGCCTGTCTGTCTGTCTGTGTCGTAGCATTGGAAGTTTTTTTTTAATTCCCTCTCCTTTTCCATTCTCTTTCTCCTCCCTTCCCTATCCTTCCCTTCCTATTATTTCTCTTCCCTTCCCATCCTTCCTTCCTTCCCTTCCATGTTCTTAATGTTCCTGGCTATCCCTCCTTTCCTGTTTCCTTCCTTCCCTTCCCTTTTATGTATCTGCCTCTCTTTCCTTTCCCTTTCCCTTCCTTCCTTCCCTTCCACAATCTCATCTCAATACCTCTCCCTTCCCTTACATACCCTTTTTCTCATCCATTTCTCAACCTCTCCCTTCTCTTCCATACTCACCCTTCGCCACCCTTATCACTATACCTCTCTCATAATCTAACATCATCAGTGTGTAATCAGATCACCTTGTTCACCATACACAACACTTCAAGAGGGATACTGGACTAATCTTGACCCTCACAGATTCGGGTGATTGGTATGCGTGGTGGTGGTGGTGGTGATGGGGGGAGGTGTGGGTGTGTGTGGGGGTGACGTGTGTGTGTGTTTGTGTGTGTGTTACCGAAAGGCTATTAGTGTGATATTCTTTGTTATTATTTTATAAATGTATGGATAGACTCTCTCTCTCTCTCTCTCTCTCTCTCTCTCTCTCTCTCTCTCTCTCTCTCTCTCTCTCTCTCTCTCTCTCAATCTATCTATCTATCTATCTAACTATCCACGATCCTCTAACGTGGATTCTAAACCTTTACGAACCCATCAACAACACATTTTAAATCCTTATCGTACAGGCTGTCTCTCTCTACCCCTCATTAAACAGGCTGACCTCCCTCGTCCATGGCCTGCAGACAGCCTACCCGAGCCCAATCAAGTCTGAAGACTGTCTGAAGCCTGTCTATTGGTCTGTCTGTCCGATCTGAAGCTTCAACATGGAGAGTCCAACACTTAAGGAGCAAGGTAAGAAGAAGGAGGAGGAAGAGGAGGAGGAGGAGGAGGAGGAGGAGGAAGAAGAGGAGGAGGAGGAGGATAGGGATGAAAAACATTTGCCAACACTGTTAAAAATCTGTTAAAAAAATAAATATGAGGTAATTTCTTTCACGCACACACACACACTCTCTCTCTCTCTCTCTCTCTCTCTCTCTCTCTCTCTCTCTCTCTCTCTCTCTCTCTCTCTCTCTCTCTCTCTCTCTCTCTCTCCTCCCCCACCCCCCAGTAATGCCCCTTCTTCCCCCCTCCATCCTTCTCCCTTCCTTTCCCCTCCATCGCATCCATTACCCCTTCCATCTCATCTCTTATTTTTTACCTTCTCTTTCGCTCCCCTTCTTTCCCCTCCATTGAATCCCCTACCCCTTCTCTCACTCCCTAGGGTATCTCCCGCGCCGGTACCTCGTGGCTATCATGGCTTTCCTGGGCATGATTTGTAACTATATGCTTCGGATCAACATGAATCTGGCAGTCGTGGCGATGTCCGTGCAGGGCGGGGGGGACAACGGGAGTCATGCGAGCAGCGAGGCGGAGGAGGTGTGCGGCTTTACCGACGGAGGCAATGACCCGGGAGATGAGGTGAGATGATGCTGGTGTTGCGGGAGGGGGTATGTGTGTGTGTGTGTGAGGGGGGGATCTATCTATCTATCTATTTATCTGTCTATCTATCTCTGTCTCTGTCTCTCCAGGAAGGGACGTTTGAGTGGAACGAATTCACCCAAAGTCTCATCACTTCGTCGTTTTTCTGGGGATATGTATGGACGCAGATACCCGGTAAGTGTGCCCCAGCAGCAGCACCAGCAGTAGTAGTAGTAGTAGTAGTAGTAGTAGTAGTAGTAGCCTATCCACTACCTAACGAATTCTAACCCTATATATCAAACTATAGGGGGCAGGATCGCAGAGCTGTTCGGGGCGAGACGCGTGTTTGGCGGCGCTCTCGTCCTCGCCAGCATCCTCACCTTCTTCATCCCGCTCTCCGCCCAAGACAACCCAACCTACCTCATCATAAACCGCGTACTCCTCGGCATTTCGGAGGTGGGTTTGAGGACGAGGTAAGATTGAGGTTGAGTTGAGAGAGAGACGGTAGAGGTTGAAGGACGAGGGAAGAATGAAGAGTTTGAAGTTTGTTATGGAGAAGTTATGTGAGGTTGAGGTTGATAGCTGAGAAAGAAGTTACAGAGATTGAAGGACTTTGTAAACAGATTATAATGAGGTTTTGAAGGACGAGAGAACTTGTGTAATAGATGCGGAAGACTTATTAACTCTCTCTCTCTCTCTCTCTCTCTCTCTCCAGGGCGCCACCTTTCCCTCCACCCACGCCCTGCTCTCCACCTGGGCTCCACCTAAGGAACGGTCCACTCTCTCCACCATAATCTACGCAGGTAAGAAAAACAGGTGAATTAATAATGGTTTCTCACCTGGGAGATTTTGTTGTTGTCATTGAATTGTTTTGATTTTTTTTTTCTCCGATTTTGAGTCATGTATGTTTTTTCTCTCCCTTCCCTTCTCCCTTTCCCTCCAACCAACCAACTCTTTTTCTCTCCCTTCCCTTCTCTTCCTTTCCCTTTAAATCCTCCTCTCTTCTTCCTTTCTCTCCCTTCCTTACCCCCTACCTAACCAACTTCCCCTCCCTTCCCTTCCCTTTAAATCATCCTCACTTCTTCCTTTACCTTTCCCTTCCCTCCCTTTCTCCCTCCCTTGCCTAACCAACTGTCTTCCTTTCCCTTCCTCCCTTCCTCACTCTTCCTCCCTTTCCCTTTCCTTCATCTCTCCCTTGTCACTTTCCTCCTTTCCCTTCGCCGTAACAGGTTCCCAGGCCGGTACTGTGGTGGGCTACCCCTTAACATCGGCCCTTATCACGTCAATGGGCTGGGAGTCTGTCTTCTACGTGCAGGGCGTTATGACACTCGTCTGGTGCGTCTTCTGGTTTGTCCTGGTGGCCGACTCCCCGCGGCAACACAAGACCATATCGGCGGCTGAGAAAGAGTATATCCTAGCGTCCATTGGCGAGCATAAGAAGATGAAGGTGAGGGGGTTGTGTTGTGTTGGTACCATTTTTATTGCCATTTTTTGCATTTTCATTCCCATTCTCCCAATCCCCATTTTTATTACCATTTTTATTGCCATTCTTGCATTTTCATTCCCATTCTCCCAATCCCCATTTTTATTACCATTTTTATTGCCATTCTTGCATTTTCATTCCCATTCTTCCAATCCCCATTTTTATTACCATTTTTATTGCCATTCTTGCATTTTCATTCCCATTCTTCCAATCCCCATTTTTATTACCATTTTTATTGCCATTCTTGCATTTTCATTCCCATTCTTCCAATCCCCATTTTTATTACCATTTTCATTCCCATTTTCATTCCCATTCTCCCAATCCCCATTTTTATTGCCATTCTTGCATTTTTATTCCCATTTTCATTTCCATTCTCCCAACCCCAAATTTCATTACCATTATCATCACTATTCTCCCATTTTCATTTCATTTCCATCACCATTTTTGCATTTCCATTCCCCATTTTCATCACCATTCTCTCATTCCTATTGTCATCCCCATTCTCCCATTCCCCGTCATCTCCACACACCTTCCCCAATCACCTCCTTCCTACACCTTTTCCAATCACCTCCTTCCTACACCTTTTCCAATCACCTCCTTCCCACACCTTCCCCAATCACCTCCTTCCCACACCTTTCCCAAATCACCTCCTTCCCACACCTTCCCCAATCACCTCCTTCCCACACCTTCCCCAATCACCTCCTTCCCACACCTTCCCCAATCACCTTCCCACACCTTTCCCAATCACCTCCTTCCCTCAAGTCGCCTCCTGTCCCCCTGAAAGCCGCCCTCACCTCATCAAACTATCTATTATAACTATTCTGTCACCCCTACACTTGTTACGACCTCCACCAACCCCTAAACACACCCTCTTCAACCCCCAACCTCTTACAGACTCCTTACACTCTTATGTTCTTATCTTCCAGCCGCCGCCTGTCCCCTTGAAAGCCGCCCTCACCTCCCTCCCATTCTATGCCATTCTCCTTTCCAACATGGGCAACAACTGGGGCTTCTACACCCTCCTCACCGACCTGCCGCTCTACATGAGTAATATGCTGGTCACGGACATTAAGAAGGTGGGTGTGGGGGGGTTGTGTTGTTCGCCCACGGTCTGATTGATGCTGGACCTGTGATTTGATTGACTGTTATTTGTTTGTTTGGTGGTATTTTAAAGTGTTTCTCAGATTTTTTCTTCTTCGTTCATCTTCTTTTCCTCCTCTCCTTCTCATTCAAACTATATTTCTCATTTCGTCCCTCACATTTCTTCTTTTTCTCCTTCTTTTTCTTCTTCGTAATGCTCTTCTCTTTCCTCATTTCATTCTTCAACTTTCCTCCTCCTTCCAGAGTTTACCAGTGGAAGGGATGAAAGAATGAAGCTGCTAGTTAACTCTTGCATAAGGGATCTGGACTGATGGATGAGCAAACTTACGTATTGTTTTGTTTTGACCTCTCTCTCTCCCTCTTCCCCCCTTACAGAACGCCACGCTCAGCTCCCTTCCGTACCTTGGAATGTGGATATTCAGTCTCATCATTAGCAAGGTGGGCGACACGCTCATACAGAAGAACATACTCTCCACGGGGGTCGTCAGGAAGACCGCCAACACCATATGTGCGTGGAGGTGCTTGTGCGGGGTGAAGGATTGTGTCCCTGATATCTCTCCTTTCCCTAATATTCTGTACCACTCTTTTCAATCAATCAGTCACAGTCTCTTCCTCCTCCTCGCGTTACAGCTCAGGTTGGTCCAGCACTGTGCCTTCTGGGCGTAACGCTGGTCAAATGTGATCGCACGGCCACCGTCGTGCTGTTCTTCACCGCCGCCTCGCTCCAGGGCGGAATCTACACGGGCTTCATGGTCAACCATATCGACATCGCCCCAAACTTCGCCGGAACTCTCTTCGGCATAACCAACGCCTTCAGCACCATACCCAGCTGGGTCGCGCCAATGACCGTCGGGGCGCTCACCAACAACAGGGTGAGTGGGTGCGGCTTTCTATTTTCCTTTTATTCCTTCTATTTTTCCGTTCCTTTATTTCACTTTTCCAGCTTTTATCACAAGTTTCCTCACCTTCTTTTTCTTCCCCCAGCAAAATATTGAAGAGTATAGGTCCGGATTGATCACCTACGTAGATGAGATATGATTCCTTCTATTTTCCATTCTTTCATTTCATTTCGTTCTTGTATACTTTATCACGTATTTCTTCTCCTTCTTTTTCTTCCACCAGCAAAACATCGAAGAGAATAGGATCGATCACCTACGTAAACAAGCTACAATTCCTTCTATTTTCCATTCCTTCATTCTACTTCACTCCTCTATCCTCCATTCAATAGTCCTCCATTTTTTTATCCCTCTCCCAGCAAACGTTCGAACAGTGGGACAAGGTTTTCTACATCGCGGCGGCAATCTTCATCGCCAACGCTGTCTTTTACCTCATCTTCGCTTCGGGGGAGGTGCAGCCTTGGAACGACCAGGAGACAGAGGAGGAGCGCAGGAGCAAGGAGCAGCAGCGGGCCGTCAGCATAGTCACCCAAGCCAAGGAGCAGGTGGCTATGGGGGGCGTGCGGGGGGCTGACAACCCTGGGTACGATAACGCCTATGATGTTTATGTGGTTACGCCCCAGACCAAGGATTATATATATGGGAATCCGGCTTATCGACAAAAGTGAACACGTGTCTTGATGTGTTCCCATAAACTCATCTATAATACCTCTATAACGTGTCTGAAACCTCTACGTAAGACTCTACATAAGCCCCATGCGTAGGGTTATACGTATTGGAATCCTGCTTACGGGTGACTGAAAAACTACCTTGATATGTTCCCCTAAACCTCATCTACAATGCCTCTATAACGCATCTGAAACCTCTATGTAATGCCCCTTATAAGCCCACACCAAGGATTATACGTATGTGAATTCTACTAATTGGTGACTCTGAAAAAATGTCTTGATTGATGGCTATGTGTGTGTGTGTGTGTGTGTGTGTGTGTGTATTCTATTTACAGAGCTACATATTTATTTCACTTGTATAATAGTGATAATGTACCTTTTTTAACAGTAATATAATAAGTTTTGCTCTGAGATCTTTTACTCCTATCCACAAACTATTGGTGATAATAATAATAATAATAATAATAATAATAATAATAATAATAATAATAATAGTTAAGAACAGGAACGACAAAAAATAGAAAAAGGAACTCGTATACTGAAGTTCTGATAAGGAAGAAAAGGAACAAAAAGAACAAGAACAGGATCAAAAACAAGAAGAAAAAGAGAGAAAACAAGAATGCAAGATTAGGAAAAACAACAACAATAATCTTTACAGTGTACTCACCACACTGTAGAATCGGGACCATCACAGATTATGATGGCACCAGTCCTTGAGAGGTTCCTGCCCATATATATCCTCTGAAGATCCATGAAAGGGAATCACTGGAAAAATAAAAACCATTACAGATTACGATGGCACCAGTCCTTGAGAGGTTCCTGTCCATACATATCCTCTGCAGATCCATGAAAGGGAATCACTGGAAAAATAAAAACCATTACAGATTACGATGGCACCAGAGTCCTTGAGAGGTTCCTGTCCATACATATCCTCTGCAGATCCATGAAAGGGAATCACTGGAAAAATAGAAAATACTAGATCCAATCAGTCCCCTCAATGAGCAGACATGAACATAGAAAATAGAACAGAAACAGTAAATTTAGTAAAGAGCGGGTATTGAATTTTTTTTTTTTTTCGGTTGTGTCTGGGGGGGGGGGGGGGTTGTGGTAGTTATTTTTTTGTTTGTTTTTGGTTGCAGTGAATGAATTTGCTCTTTTTTGGTTGTGGTTGAATTATTTTGCATTTTTCTTTTTTTGGTTGTGGTAAAGAATATTTTGCATTTTTTTTTTTTTTTTTTTTTGGTTGTGGGAAAGAATTATTTTGCATTTCTTTCCCTGTTTTGGTTGTGGGAAAGAATTATTTTGCATTTCTTTCCCTGTTTTGGTTGTGGGAAGGAATTATTTTGCATTTCTTTCCCTGTTTTGGTTGTGGGAAGGAATTATTTTGCATTTCTTTCCCTGTTTTGGTTGTGGGCAAGAATTATTTTGCATTTCTTTCCCTGTTTTGGTTGTGGGCAAGAATTATTTTGCATTTCTTTCCCTGTTTTGGTTGTGGGCAAGAATTATTTTGCATTTTTCTTCATTCTTTTATCTTTTATTTAATTTTTTTGGTTGCTGGAGGAAAATAAGACACTGAAAGGTGAGATAAAAATGTGTTTATTGACTGATTCTTGACTGGTTCCATCCTTCCTTCCTTCCTTTCAACAACAACAACAGTAAGATCATGAAAGCTTACTATGTCATGGCACTCGGCATCTTAAAAATAATTATATTCTTAGGAAATATAGCACAAAAAAAATATATATATGTAGGCAGGCATTGAGGATTTAGTTTCGGTTTTATGAGACTGACACACACACACACACACACACACACACACACACATTGAAGAGGTTTGGGACACTCTAAAACTGACTTCACATGCGTGTCGGACTATCGGTCGAATTCGTATACAATCAGACTCCCATTTTGACTATTTCCTAAGGCCGCTGAGAAGATTAACTGGGTTTTCATGGGTGACTTTCCAGGTCAAGGAGCAAAAGGTCGTGTATAACTATCACCAGCATCACAAAACAGTCCATGAAAACCCCTGCAACTTCTACAAGTGGGTTTTCAAACAGCCCACAGAGAAGATTAACTGGGTTCTCATGGGTGATTTTCCCATTCATGGTGCATAAGTCATGTAAATCTATCATTGGCATCACAAAACAGCCCATGAAAACCCCTGAAACTTCTACGAGAGGCTTTTCAAACAGGCGAACTGCAGCGCCGAGACATTTAAAAATCTGGGCCTATAACAGAAACTTATTTGACACCACAGAGTAAGGAACAGAAGACACATTAATGGCTACGTAAGTACTCAAAAGCTAGTCACCAAATACTAAGGCTAAATTATTGCTATTAACACAGACAGCTACTTGTATAGGTATCATTAACAAATTCATGACTAACAGAACTAACATATGAATTGGCAATCATGAACAAGTAACAAATTAGTTCTCAAATGCTGGTTAACACTATTTTGTTCCTGTAAACACACATTAATACTAGATACATGAATAACATAGATATTAATATGGTACAGAATATAATTAAATGAGAGTAAATTCTGAAATATATGGAATCTTAGCATCACACACACACACACACACACACACCAAAGAAAAAAAATCTAATTGGTTAACATAGTGAGGCACAGTTATGGCATATGCACCCAACCTCCTCTACTTACTAACACTACATACACTATCTCTGTTCATACATACATACATACATACAGTGCCATAGTTCTACACTGCAGGTCTTGTGGGAATCATAATGAAAAACAAGGGATAGTTTGTTAAAAAAAATTTAAAAACTATCGCTAACTTACCTCTATCAACACAAGACAGCTGACTCTGTGCTAAGGCTATTGCTAATGCTATTACAACCGCTAGCAACATGGACGACTACTTCTATATTATGTTCCCTCTATATAATTCTCTCCTCCATCCTCCTATTATAATTATCAGTCATGGGTTGATGTATGTATTTTTCTAGGGTTTTATTTAGGTTTTCAAGACTTAAGGTTATTTCACTAGAGTCATACGTTAATGTATTTTTCTATGGGGATTCAATACTCTTATGTACTTCCCCAGAGTCATGGGTTAATGTATTTTTCTAAGGGGATTCAATACTTTTATGTACTTCCCTAGAGTCATGGGTTAATGGACTTTCTAAGGGGATTCAATACTCTCATGTACTTCCCTAGAGTTATGGATTAATGTATTTCTCTAGGGGAATTCAAGACTCCTCATGTACTTCCCTAGTAATGGGTTAATTTATTCACACGATGGTAATGGGTTTGAATCCCCTCACCAATGGGTCTGAGTGGTCTGGATATCTATGTAAATTACTCCTAAGGGTTGAAGCACTGTGCCCTGAGGTCTCTTAACACAGCCTTAGCTACATAAAAATGAGCAACATCTCTATACACAAAGCATTATATAAATTCTTCCTCTATCAACCTAACAAAACATCACAGCGAAAGAGGTATGTATGTATATGTACGTGTGTATGTTCGTATATTGCACTCCTCGGAGATCACAGAACGTCCGACAGAAGAATCAGATCTTACATAAAACCACAACCTTGTGAAACCTTATCGTTGGCATTTCCCCGAACTAAATGAAGGAACTCAAATGCATGTAATGGATGCAATACTCTTTCTCTCTCCCTTCTTACTAAAGGCTAAGGGAGTGGGGAGTAATTGAGGGAGTGTGTTCTAAAGGTTACGGCATCATTCTCTATGGAAGTGAGTGTGAAACAATGGCTTGCACACCTTACAACCACACAACCTTCCAAGAATGTGACAACCTTATCACTGGCATTACCCTGAACTAAATGAACCGAGTGTGGAAGTGAGTGTGAAACAATGGCTTGCACACCTTACAACCACACAACCTTCCAAGAATGCGACAACCTTATCATTGGCATTACCCTGAACTAAATGAACCGAGTGTGGAAGTGAGTGTGAAACAATAGCTTGCACACCTTACAAACACACAACCTTCCAAGAATGCAAAAACAACCTCATCATTGGCGTTTCCCTGTACTAAATGGAGTAAGTGTGTGGCCATAGCTTGCCAGGCTCACAATATAGAACCTTAGAACTATATATGGAACCTTACAAACCTAGTGGGCGGTGGAGCGTCAGATGAGCATGGTAGACTTAAGCAACCAGGACGAAGGTTATAAAGGTGACATAACAAGACTATGAGATGAACACAACCCTTACGCAATAGTTAATAAAGTAACGCATAGGAAAAAGGTAGGAAGATGGACACATTCGACATTAGTAAATAAGACTGCAAGCTCTCCCTTCCTAAGCCATTCCAGTTCCATCCGTGTCAGTCTGCCATAACCTGTTCCATACAAGATTTATATGACACTCTTATGGGTTAATGGCTACAGTTCAACATGGTAATTTTCTTTCTCCTTGATAGCAATAGCATGGTGTAATTAGGCCATGGAAAAAGTCATGCTGGTTAAGTACATAGAAATCAACAAATATCAGTCTGGCATGACCTGTTCCATACAAGATTTTAATGACACTCTTATGGGTCAAAGGCTACACTTAACACATTACTTTTCTCCTTGATAGCAATAGCATGGTGTAATTAGGCCAGGGAAAAGTCATGCTGGTTAAGTACGTAGAAATCAACAAATATCAGTCCGCCATAACCTGTTCCATACGTGATTTAAATGACACTCTTACGGGTTAATGGCTACAGTTCAACATGGTAATTTTCTCCTTGATAGCAATAGCATGGTGTAATTATGCCACGGAGAAAGTCATGCTGGTTAAGTACATAGAAATCAGCAAATATCAGTCTGGCATAACCTGTTCCCTGCAAGATTTAAATGGCTCACTCTTACAGGTTACAGTTTATAGGGTGCCTCTGTTTTCTTGGCAAGGGAGGGCTTGGAACACAGCCACTGGACAGCACTGGACATAAGCCACACTCACTTGTATATCTGTATCATAAATCTATGGGTTAAAGCTACACGCTACCAGTAACAACAACACCCTAGCTAGCGTCTACCTAACAGTAAAGGCAACAGTACATTACTAGCCAGCCAGCCAACCACTCAACCAGATAGCCAGTCAGGCAGCCAACCAGCCAGCCAGATAGCCAGTCAGCCAGCCAACCAACCAGCCAACCAGATAGCCAGTCAGCCAGCCAACCAACCAGCCAGCCAGATAGCCAGCCAGTCAACCAGATAGCCAGCCAGTCAGTTAGCCAGCCAGCTAAACATGTATAAAATTGGACGGTATAATGTTTCTCTATTGCACACTAAAAGAATTCCATGGCAAAGTACTCCATGATATGTGTTTGATAAAACTTATGTTCGTTTCAGTCAATCATCTTCACAGACGCAAGCAAGAAGACCGAGCACAGCGTGCCTATGTAAACTTCAGTCAGCTGTTTTTTGTTTACGTTCCTTATAAAATTCTTGGTCCGTTTCCTTCACTGTTGAATAATGACGATGGAAGTAGTCGTGAATGCACCCGTGATATAAGAATACTGCCCGATACAGTTGAAACAGGAGGTGCATATGTGTACGGTAAACATACATAGATATACAAAGAACTATGAGAGCTAAAAATACACAAAAATACTGTTAGTTAGATATACAGAAAACTAAGAGAGAGAGCTAAATATACACAAAAATACAGGTAATTAGATAAAGGAACTGAGAGCTGAAAATACACAAAAATACAGGTAGATAGATTTACAGAGAACTTAGAGAGAGCTACAAATACACAAAAATACAGGTAGATAGATTTACAGAGAACTTAGAGAGAGCTACAAATACACACAAATACAGGTAGGTAGATTTACAGAGAGCTTAGAGCTGAAAATACACAAAAATACAGGTAGATAGATTTAAAGAACTAAGAGAGAGCTACAAATACACAAAAATACAGGTTGATAGATTTAGAGAACCTAGAGAGAGCTCCAACTACACAAAAATACAGGTAGATAGATTTAGAGAGAACTGAGAGAGAGCTCCAACTACACAAAAATACAGGTATATAGATTTAGAGAGAACTGAGAGAGACCTCCAACTACACAAAAATACAGGTAGATAGATTTACAGAGAACTTAGGGAGGGCTACAAATATACAAAAATACAGGTAGGTAGATTTACAGAGAACTTAGGGAGGGCTACAAATACACAAAAATACAGGTAGGTAGATTTACAGAGAACTTAAGAGCTGAAAATACACAAAAATACAGGTAGATAGATTTACAGAGAACTGAGAGAGAGCTACAACTACAGAAAAATACAGGTAGGTAGATTTACAGAGAACTTAAGAGCTGAAAATACACAAAAATACAGGTAGATAGATTTACAGAGAACTTAGAGATGAAAATACACAAAAATACAGGTAGATAGATTTACAGAGAACTTAGGGAGGGCTACAAATACACAAAAATACAGGTAGTTAGATATACATAGACTAAGAGAGCTGAAAATACATATAAATACATACATAGATATACAGAGAAAAATCAAGGAATGTATTAAACAGGAATTTAGGAGTATACAACAAGGTGAAGGTAGGAAAGGAAAGTGAGGTGAGGTAAGGTAAGGTGAGGTAAGGTAGGGTAAAGATGAAGGCAGAAAGAAGGTAAGGTAAGGTGGAGGTAGGAAAGGTAAGGTATGATAAGGTAAGGTAAGGTAAAGATGAAGGCAGAAAGTAGAAGGTAAGGTGGAGGTAGGATAGGTAAGGTACGGTAAGGTAAGGTAAAGATGAAGGCAGAAATTAGAAGGTAAGGTGGAGGTAGGATAGGAAAGTGAGGTAAGGTAAGGTAAGGTAAAGTGAGGTAGGAGAGGAAAGTTAGAGGATGGGAGGTAAAGATGAGGGCAGAAAGAAGAAGGTAAGGGAGGGAACAGCAGGGGAAGGTAAGGGTAAGGAAAGTGAAGATGAGGGCAGAAAGAAGAAGGTAAGGGAGGGAGGAGCAGGGGAAGGTAAGGGTAAGGAAAGTTAGAGGATGGGAGGTAAAGATGAGGGCAGAAAGAAGAAGGTAAGGGAGGGAACAGCAGGGGAAGGTGAGGGTAAGGAAAGTGAGAGGATGGGAGGTAAAGATGAGGGCAGAAAGAAGAAGGTAAGGGAGGGAACAGCAGGGGAAGGTAAGGGTAAGGAAAGTGAGAGGATGGGAGGTAAAGATGAGGGCAAAAAGAAGAAGGTAAGGGCAGGGGAAGGTATGGGTAAGGAAAGTGAAGATGAGGGCAGAATGAAGAAGGTAAGGGAGGGAAGGTAGGGGTAAGGTAAGGGTAAGGAAAGTGAAGATGAGGGCAGAATGAAGAAGGTAAGGGAGGGAAGGTAAGGGAAGAGGATAGAAGAAGAACTAAGTAAAAAATGATAGACAGAAATAATGAAGAAAAAAAAACGTAAAAATAATAAAAGTTAAAAAAATATTAGAAAATTGAAACGAAAAAATTTAAAATAATGACAAAAATGAAATAAAAAAACAAGAAATGAGAAAAAGAAGAATTAGAAGACTGTGCGCTAAGAAAAGGTACCACAAGACATGACACACTTACTAACACAATACTGACACCTCCACCACTACCGACAACCTCCTCAGACACACATAATCAAACAGGAGACTCGACAGGCGTGGAAAATCTCACTGGTTCTCATAATACGGGAAAAATACATGACGTCTCGGGGGGTTAAAAATACACATGGCAACGTCGACAGCACTTCACTGATTTACAAAGGCGCAGCGAGTCTCGTTGTGTGACCTTGGCTTGCTGGGAACGAAGGGAAGCAAGGCACGGCAGAACACAGTGACGGAGGAATATATATGTTGACTCATTCACCCAAGCGTTCTCTCTCTCTCTCTCTGAAGGGCCTCCATACACACACACACACACACACACACACACATACAGAGAGAAAGAGACAAAGAGGAAGAAACACTGATGAAGGAAATATATAGATAGATACACACACTCTCTCTCTCTCTCTCTCTGAAGGACCTCCACACACACACACTCACACACACACTCACACACACACACACAGACATCCCCTTACCAGCCCTATAAGCCAGTGGGCGAGCAACATAGTTGGCAGGTCTAGGCTTGGGTCAGCGGGTCACTCGGGCGGCGGCGGGCGAGGAACTTTGGCCCAGTGAGCTTGATGGCCGCAGCGCCGATGGGAGCGGTCACCAGGATCACCATGACAGCAAGGGTCACCACCTGCCGGGGAACACAGTTAGGTTAGGTTAGGTTGAGGGTATCTTCAAACACATGACAGCCAGCACCTTATGGTATAAATCAACTAAGAATGAGAAAGAAAGCATGTATGAATGACCTTTAGTAACTGTTTGGGGTTTTGTTAGGTAAGGTAGGGTAAGGTAAGGTAAGGCAAGACTCTCCCCCACACACCTGCTCTCCTCTGAATATGTCCTCTGCAGTGCCGTCATTTTGCCTCACATAGTCCAGGGCCTGAGATCCGATGGCCGCCTGCAAGGAAAGAATGGTAATAACAATACTAATAATAAATCAAAAACACTACATACACAGTTAATACATCCATACCTAAAGCCACCTCCCCTGGTTCTCTGTCTGCCCTGACTTTTGCAGTTTTTGGCTTTCTACCTCTACGAAAACTTTTGCCAAATATGTGTATGTGTATTTACCTATTTGTAGTATACAGGGCCTGAGTAGTATACAGTGTGTGATCCCCTAAATGATTGAGAATACCAGCTTAACACCTTGACTGTGGATTTCCTACCAGATGCTAAAGCTAAAGGAATGGAACAAAAGGCGGCTGCTACAATTCAGTGAAGAAATATGTAAAGTCCTGCACCTTGGGAGAGGATCTCCAGCATACCAATACCACGTGGGAAACACTCCACTATCCACCACAGAGCCAGAGAAAGACCTGGGACTGTATGTTACCAGTTTACCAGTGAAGGCCAAATCTGTGCCAATTGCAGCGGACAGGTTAAAAATTCCCTCTCCTAGTCCCCTGCCACTCCCCCTCCTCCACCTCTTCCTATACCTGCACAGTGGCCTTGGGTAGCCAGGCAATGGCAATGAAGAACCTTTCCAGCAGCGAAAACCCAGCACCAGCCACCACCAGGAAGGAGGTGGCCACACGCAGGCTGAGACACACCACCAGGACCAGCAGACCCCAGCCTATGGTGCCAGTGTCTATGCTCCCGACCTGAAGGGGAAGACTGGGGTAAACAGATGGAAGGATAGCAGAAGATATTGGCAAAAAAAAAGGATATGGACAGTAGGAAAGAAAGAAACACTGGCATAAAAAGGGATACAACATATCATCAATTTCACACATCAATATCTGCGGTGAGAGAAACAATACAACAGACAGTGGAAAGGGATAGATAAGTTAAGAGAAATCAGGGAGGAGGAAAAGGAAGATAGAAAAAGAGAAAGAACGTCAATCTATCCTTACATCAATCTCCACTCCGATGAGGACAAACAGAGCTGGCTGAAACACCTCCCAGAGCACTCGGTAGTAGACTGTCACCTCAGCATCCTGGGACAAAGAAAATAAGCAAGTAAGTAATTAAGGAGGGAATAGATTTAAATGAACTATATCAACAACCTCCTATTGATTACCAGGTTGTCCCTCCTTCAGTAAGAGAGTAAAGGAGGTTCTATGTATTTAAATGAACACTATAAAGAACATCCTATTCCTTACCCAGTTGTCCCTATGTTGCAAACTGTGTAATGAATATATCTGAATGAACAACATAAACTCTCTCCTATTCCTCACCCACTTGTCCCTCTATTGATAAGTCTGTAAGAAAGGAATATATTTAAGTGAACACAACAACTAAGCTACTATTCCTCACCCACTTGTTGCTCCTTCAGTAAGAGAGTAAGGAGTACATCTAAATAAGTAACATAAACAACCTTCTATTCCTCACTCACTTGTCCCTCTGTTGATATGTGTGTAGGTAAGGAATATATGTGAAAGATAAACAAAAAACAGCAATCATTCCTCACCCAACTGCCTCCCCGTCGCCAGCCCAGGCCCGTCACGAAGGCCAGGGACAGAACAGCGATGGGGCCGGAGCTCTTGAGTCCAACCTGGGCGGGAGAAAGACAAACAGAAGATGAAATAATGCTGAAACAGAAGCGCACATATGAATAGTAAGTGAAAATAAATGCAACTGTAAATGAACCAGAATGAAAATGTCAGCATATTAATTAATAGGTAAATAAATAGATGTAAATGAGGAAAAATGTATCTATATATCCTTACTAATGAGTTTCTATACAATAAAGTGAAGTCATTCTGTTGATTTATAGCATAAGTATGTTTGAAGATACCCTAAACTTAACCTAATAAAACCCCAAACAGTTACTATAGGTCTTGACTCAGAAAACTCATATATGCTTCCTTACTAATGAGAGTTTCTGTACAACAAAGCGAGGTCATTCTTTGTTGATTATATGGATTCACACACACATTAACTACTCTCTTACACCCATGCATCTCTCCCTCTCACCTTGTAGCTGCCAAACATGCCCAGCGTACCAAGGCAGAAGAGCAACATGAACTTGTACGCCGGCCTGTCCTTGCTCTCTCGGTGGGGCAGCAGCCAGCACAGCGCCCCGAACACCGCCCCATACACCAGCCCCGCCACCACCTCCAGCGGCCCCTTGGCTAACGTCCAACCCAGCGATCCTTTGGGGGAAAGAGAAGAAAGAGGCTGTAATTTTAGACATTTTGAAGCTCAGAGAAGAGAAGGAAAGAGAGGGAAGGGAAGGATTGGGTTGAATTCTTAGATGTTTCAGAGGTTGCAGAAGAGAAAGAAAGGGGAGACAAAGAGAGGAGAAAGGAATGAAAAGAAAAAAAGGAAAGCAACACAAGGGAAGAAGACATAAGGAGACACAAATAACAATACAAAGAAGAGAAAATCAACACATGGTACCACTATAAAAATTGCCTTTGCCATGACGGGCTTGGGCTGACCACCAGGACCCTGAAGAAAGCCTACCGGCGCTGCAGACGAAGACGTAGAATAAAAAAAACTAACGCAAGAGCCCACACTGATACGAACCCTCAGCGAACGTCAATCCCAGCATGACCGAGAATCCTGTGATGGCCAGAACGTCATCGAGGCTGGCGGCGGCGATGACCAGAGTGGGGATGCCAGCCTCCACCCCATAGCCCTCCTCCCCCAGCCTCAGTAGCCCTGGAACGACCACAGCTGGGGAGACCGCTGCCACGATGAACCTGGGGAGAGACAGGGAGATAACTTTTTTTTTCTTACAGTAGAGGAAACAGTTCAAGGGCAAAAAAAAGGAAAAAATAATGAAAAAAAGATCACTACCAAGTTGGTGTTCACAGGTGGTTCCACACGGGGAGTTAAGTTGGTGTTCACAGATGGTTCCACCCCACATGAACACTTTCCAATGGCTTATAAGGAGGTTAATCAGTTTCTCATGAGTGTTTCCTTAGGTTCAGGGTACAGAAGGAGGGTCAAACTACCACAAGGGTCATTGAACTGCCCCTGGAAATGCCTAAAACTCCTACAAAAGACGAGATGTTTAGGAATATGACCCATGGATAGATAGTATAAATAGATAGATTGATAGAAAGACATCACAAATGCAGGAATATTTACCATGGATAGATATAGATAGATAAAGAGAAAGAGAGAACCCACCATAGACAGACAGACCCACAGCACTCAACACGTACATGGACACACAGACAGACAGGAAGAAAGACACAACAGAACTCATCACAGACAAACAGAAACACCACACACAGACAGACAAACAGGAAAACAGAGTAAAATCTCACCCCAACATGAAACTCCACAACCAGGGCAGGCCAAGGAGGAGTTTGGTCATGAGGGCGGTTGCCACAGCCTCCACCATGCAGGGCAACAGGGCAAGACGCAGCACCACACAGCTCAGCTTCCGCAGCGCCTCAGGGTCAAGCCCAAGCCCGGCGCGGAGAAGGATGATGACCAGGACAAGATTTCTGAGGGAGGGAAGAATGGGATTAAGGAAGGGAGGGAAAGAGGAGGGAGAGGGCGGAGTTATCGAGTCTGCCATGTTAGATTTCTGAGGGAGGGAAGAATGGGAATAAAAGAAACAGGAAAATAGAAATAGGTAAACACACACACACACACATACACACCTTATCACGGCAGACCAATAGACATCCACGCTATGCCCCACGTTGTTTATGCCTGGCACGCTCTTGAACAGAATGCCCGCCAGGAGGCTTCCCAGGAGTGGCGGCATGGCCACAGCGGAGGCGAGGCGGGCAGCCAGCACGGCAGCCACGTACAGCACGGCCAGGCTGAACAGGTTACCCCCTGGCAGAGCTTGGCGGCCAGTGATGCAGACCAGGCAGCCCCAAGCGGTCAGGACCATCACCACCCATAGCAGAGTGTCCCCCACCTGAGAGCAAAGAAAACGAGTCTTGTTATTTCTTTTATTTATTACGTTTATTCCATTTTGTTAAATCTTTTCTTTTTATCATTGAAGATGGGTTACTATAAAAAAACAGGTCAGTTCTCACACCTTGCCGTGGGGGGGGCAGGTGAGGGAATACTTGAGGTGCTGTGCTGTCGTGGGGTGTTCAGGCAGCTTGTGGTTCGCCCGCAGGAGGCAGCTGCAGCAGCCCTCACAGCGGCCCACTTCACCCCCCCTGGCAGGCAATCTCTTCTCCTCGGAGGTTCTGTCCCTCTCCCATTCCTGCAGTTTCTCCTCCACGCTTGGAGAGCCTAGAAAGGGAGTGCAAGGGATATGATAAGTAAGCATGTATCAGTATTATTCAATGTATCTATTAGTATGTGCTTATTAGTATTTACATGGAATACATAACTGCATCTAAGGGTTAATGCCTTACCGATAGGCAGTGTGGCCGCCTCACTGTACGCTGCACTGCGATTGTTGAACTCTGGCGTGGCATAGCCGTCGCTCTCTTCCACGCCTCCGACATCAGGCTCTGGGGGAAGACACGTAGCAAAATAAACTCATGACTCATGCACACACAAATACCAGCTTTCTAATTCCCTTTCTCTACCTAACACAGAATTTGGGGAGAAATTTATAGCTAATATCCAAACAAGAGAATACATATGACTTTCTCTTCCTAACACAGAAGCTGATATACATGCATATTAAATAAGCAAAGATCTTTTTCCTCAACACCTCTCTCCTCCCCATCAACTTACCACTCAAGAACTTCACCTCCTTATACTTAGTCTCAGAAGCCATCAGTGCACTCGGTTACGTCTGTGTTTATGCGTCTACAAGCGTACGTGTTTGTCCCTTAGGATATTGAAACACCTGCTTGGTCCTACAGATGTGTGGGAGAGACAGGCACAGAGACACATGAGGCGCATGCAAGAGGACAACAACAAAGGTGAATCTCTCTTATCTCAGCTTATCAGATGAATGTAATTTCTTTTTCTCTATCTCTCAAGGTGACCATTCAGCTCTCCTAACAGGGTCTGAAAGTGCTGTGTGTGCAGGGAGGGAGTGAGGGAGGGAGGGAGAGAGAGAGAAATGAATAGAAGAGAACTAAAGGAAAATGTGAAGGGGGAAAGAAATTGATATATAAGAATGTGTGAAAAGAAATAATAGAGCAAGAAATTACTAATATGGAACTACACACACACACACACACACACATGACCACACATATATATCAGTGATACCCTAAAATATCCTTGACACACATACACACACACACACACACATTCTTATTTGGCTTTAAAATGGCTATCTCCTGAATACTGAAAGGGGAGGTGGAGGAGGAGGAGGAGGAGGAGGACAATAAGGTTAAATCACAGGACCATTTTACAATTCTTTCCCTCTCTTACTCCCATTATCACCATCACCATCACCACCACTGCCATCATCACCATCACCATCACTGCTTACACATCACCAGCCATTACTATACAAGGGCCTTTCTTGATGTCCTTCACCTCAATACCTGATGTGCATAGAGTCACAGATATTGCAGAAAAATATCACCCTCAGAACTGCTACCAACCAGTATTCAACCTAACACAAAGACTTCTACTAACAACTGAATGAAGTACTAATGCTTGGAGTGAACTGGAGGAGAAGGTGGGCCAGGTAAGACACACCCACGAACTTAAAACCAAGCTGGATAAAAATATACAGGACACACGACAACCCAAGACTCCCACACACACAGACACACACGTCACCTCAACCACAGCACAAGCCAGACTGACAAACAATTGACTCACCCGAGGCTGCGTTGTTGGAGGCATCACTTATGGACAATTGGCTGGCCGTCCTTGTGTGGCGCTGTGAAGGGGCTCTGCTATCCACTGGGGGGAGGTTTTCAAGGGTGTCTCTCTGCCTGGTGGGGGAAGGGGCAGGGATGGAAGGGGTGGAGGTTGTAGTGGTAGTGCTGGTGGTGGTTTCTTGCACCTCTGATTTTGCCTCCTTGTCCACCTCATCTGTGTAGAGAAGGTAAGAGTTGGGTAGATCTGAGGGATGCTGGAGATAGGTTGGACATGCATGGCAAATGAGAGATGCTGGGAATATCAGGAGAAGGATGCTGGGGATACTTTGACATGTGTGGAAGAGGAGAGATGATGGAGATGGTTTGGACATGTGTGGAAAATGAGAGAAGTTGGGTCTATCAGGAGGTGGTTTGGACATGTTACATATAAGAGCATTGTCCACTTATTGTTGCAAAATGTTTTCTTCATCATGTTAACTTTCTTAAGGTATATATATACAGCAGTGTGACTAGTTGTAAGTTCTGTATGTATGGAGGACAATCACAAAACCCATACTCACCCTCCCTCTCGGCCGGGTCCTCTGCAGTGCCTTGGGGTGAGCCTGGCAGTGGGTCTTCATAGGCCAGATTTACTGGAGCCACCAAGTCGTCTTTCTGCCCATCTCCATCACCCCCCAAGAGCTTGTCCGGCATGCTGTCTGGCTCCATGGCGACCTGTGGCTCTCTGTGGCTCTGGACATTTGTCTGGGAGGAGGAGAGGATGCTGTTTGTCTTGGAAGAGTAGAAGATGCTGTATGCCTTAGAGAGGATGCTGGTTGCCTTGGAGAGGATGCTGCTTGTCTTGGAGAGGATGCTGTTTGTCTTGAAACAGGTGAAGTTGCTGTGTTCTTGTACTCTAGAAGCATACTCATGGTGACATCTTTGGGGTTAGTCTCTTCCTCTCAAGTGTCCCTCCAGCACTGCCCTGGGAAACAAAAGATTGGGTTAGGGATTTGTTTTTTCATATTTCAAAGCAAGGAAATATAATAGATCAGGGATTTGTTTTTCTTTTTTTTATAGCAAGGGAAAATAATAGATTAGTTCAGGAATTTGTTTTTCTTTTTTTTATAGCAAGGGAAAATAATAGATTAGTTCAGGGATTTGTTTTTCTTTTTTTTATAGCAAGGGGAAATAATAGATTAGTTCAGGGAATTTTTTTTCTTTTTTTTATAGCAAGGGAAAATAATAGATTAGTTCAGGGATTTGTTTTTCTTTTTTTTTATAGCAAGGGAAAATAATAGATTAGTTCAGGGATTTGTTTTTCTTTTTTTTATAGCAAGGGGAAATAATAGATTAGTTCAGGGATTTTTTTTATAGCAAGGGAAATAATAGATTAGTTCAGGGATTTTTTTATAGCGAAGGGAAATAATAGATTAGTTCAAGGATTTTTTTTATAGCAAGGGGAAATAATTGATTAGTTCAGGGATTTTTTTTTATAGCAAGGGAAATAATAGATTAGTTCAGGGATTTTTTTTATAGCAAGGGGAAATAATAGATTAGTTCAGGGATTTTTTTATAGCAAGGGGAAATAATAGATTAGTTCAGGGATTTTTTTATAGCAAGGGGAAATAATAGATTAGTTCAGGGATTTTTTTATAGCAAGGGAAAGTAATAGATTAGTTCAGGGATTTTTTTATAGCAAGGGGAAATAATAGATTAGTTCAAGGATTTTTTTTATAGCAAGGGGAAATAATAGATTAGTTCAAGGATTTTTTTTTATAGCAAGGGGAAATAATAGATTAGTTCAGGGATTTTTTTTTTTAGCAAGGGGAAATAATAGATTAGTTCAGGGATTTTTTTTTATAGCAAGGGGAAATAATAGATTACTTCAGGGATTTGTTTTACCTTTTTTACAAGAGGAAATAGATTAGTTCAGCAACAAAATAGACCAAACAAAAGAAAAAAAGGAAAACAGGCCAGGAGAGAGGTCAATTTTAGGTCAGCCATAGACAGACATTTAAAGGTTTAAGCTAACACAATCACCTATGGCCTTTTATACTGTCATGTGGTCTGGTAATGAAGGTCAGGTGATCAGGTGTCCCCACCCACATATGATGTCACACTCCCTACCCACATAACCACACTGTCTATATGGTACTCCCTACCCACATAACCACACTGTCTATAACTCTATATGGTACTCCCTACCCACATTAGCACTGTCTATGGCACTCCCTATGACACACTCCCTACCCACACGAACACACTGTCTATGGCACTCCCTATATATATAGTACCGGTACATATGACACACTCCCTACCCACATAAGCATTGTCTATGGCACTCCCTATGACACACTCCCTACCCACATAAGCATTGTCTATGGCACTCCCTACCCACACGAGCACACTGTCTATGGCACTCCCTACCCACACGAGCACACTGTCCATGCCACTCCCTACCCACATAACCAGTCTGTGGTACTCCATAAACTCCCTACCCACATAAACAGTCTCTGGCACTCCGTTGCAGTCCATATAGTGCCATATAACAACTCGTGGGCTGGCGTGGCTGTAGTTTTCTGGCACACTTAATCTTTTTCACTAAATAAAAAATAAATAAATCCTCGTAAGGCTGGACAAGTAGGCGAGTCAACACCTTTCTTTTGGCCACTCTTGACTTTTCTCTGTTGCGGGAGCGGTGAGTAGCGGGATTTTTTTCTACTCTTTTTGTTGCCCTTGAGCCGTCTCCTTTGTTGAAAAAAAAAATGACCCGTGACCCGTGACATGACACCTGACAGCCTCTACCCATATAGTTCCCCCGGCCATATCTCGCTTCCCACTCAACGAAATACCCTTGTGTCGCCATATATAAACCTTCAAACCAAAAACAGGTCAAATTTCAACATAAATTCTCACCGCATAGGCCTATAGGCGAGGCAGAGGAGGTGGGGGTTTATTTGCTGGCTTCCTCAGTCCACCCAGCCTCTCCTGCTAATAGTTATGCCTGGCACGCAACGCCCCCGCCAACACAACGTTCCCGGCACTGTCTTGCCTGGCACATGGCACCACTAGAGGCCCATGGAGATAAGGGCGGCAATACGCTCTCCCCCGCTCAAGGCCGCACGCACACTGCCCGCCCCGCCGCCTTTCCCATTTTCCGGCGGGTAGTGTGCGGCTCGCTAATCTTCCCTTTTAACTCTCTCACTGATGGAGGAGCACTATATACCACGCTACCATTTAATATACTACTTCTTCGGGCTTATTTCCTTGACAGTGGGGGGATTTTCTTATAGTGCTGTGACGACAAAGCCATTTCTAGTCTCGAAATTGGAATTTATCGCCTACCAACCGAAGTATATTGGCTTGCAAAGGTTGGGGCCGGGGTTATATATATTTCCTTCCAAATGAGGCCGAACTTTTCAGAGTAAGTCACGACAAAGCCATTGCTGGTCTCAAAATTGCGAAACGAAATATTAGCTTGTGAAATTGGCGGTGTCGTGAAATCTTACCAAAATCTGAAAACCCATTTTCGTTAGATCGGAGTTATTTCCTTGCAAGTGAGGAGTCTCCTGAGAGAGTAGCTACGTAACGACAAAGCCATTTCTGGTCTCGAAATTGCAATACAGCGCCTACCAGCCGAGATGTGCTTGTTCACTTGAACGTCTAGGGAATTGCATACCAGTGTACAAAGTAGGTCGATCGAGGCCTGCGAACCTATTTTCGTTATTCGGGGTTATTTCCTTGTAAATGGGGGCTCTCCTGGGAGAGTACGTCACGACAAAGCCATTTGTGGTCTCAGATTTGCGATACGACGCCTCCCCATCGAGATATTGGCCTATAAAATTGGCAGTGGCACGTCTCGTGAAATCGCAAATCTCATATATCATTTTTGTTAATTGGGGTTATTTCCTTGCAAATGGGGGCGGTAATTGGGTAAAAAGGGGCGATGAAGCTATTTCTGACCTCTAAATTGCGATGTAACGCCTGGCCAGCGAGATATCAGCCTGCAAAAATGGGATAAACTCTACGGGGTGTGACTATACTTTTCCAAAAACGTGGTTATTTTGGATTTTTATAGATATCAGGAGCTGCGGGACACGACGAGAAAACCAGTGGTAGTGTCGCTTTTGTTCTGCGTTCAATATTAACCGAGATATCTACGATTTTGTAGAAAATGCCCAAACTTTGACGGGCTCTAGCTCCTTTATCCCGGGGCGAATCTTAATGAACTAAGTCTCATTTTGGTCATAAGATCACGAGAAAGCCATGACTGTTTTCAGAATTGGTCTAATTGCACTAGGAATGGAGTTATCATCCTGTCACAGTTCATCAAATTGTGGCTTTATTCCTCAGTGATTTTGCTCGCCCTTGGCACCCACAAGAAGCTGAAAACACGAGGATTAATTTGGTAGTCTAGGTTTTGCGATAGATCAACGGATAAGGTAGATATAAGCATTTTTCTGACAATATGTCGAAAATTTTCTCATCTTTCAGCGATTTTCAGAGCCATTTCTCGCTAATTCTCTTGTTTGTGGCACTCCCCTGGTGTAGAATGGAATGCTGAACATGATCCCGTTTAGTAGATTCCGTTTGGTTGAGTATTAAGTGAGAAATTTTAATTTTTCTTAATAAAAGGTGTTTGGGGAGGGGGGAGTTGTAAGGGGGTAATGGGGAGGGGGGTGAGGGAGTAGGCAGTAAGGGGGTAATAGGGAGGGGGGTGAAGCAAACGATGCCATAGGCTACACTGGTACGTTTTGTCATAATATATCGTTTATTTAAAAATGTTTTGTCTTTTATTTTTTTTTATTGCTGGCCAATTTACATTAACTTTATGGCGTTTGCATGCGTTTGTTTTACATTATCAAAATAGTAATACTTGATATGTATGTTGCGAGGATCAAAATGGATGAATTGTACGTTGTTTGTGATATATTAGCTTACTGATCAAAACAAATAAAAGGTACTGAAGGAAATTCAGCTAAAAATACTAGAGGAGCGCCTTGTCTTCTCCTATCTCCGTGACCAAGACCCGGACCAAGATCAAAGAAAGGGTTCGATTCTTTTTAATTCCATTTCAATTCCTTCTTTATATCACTCCTACATGTCATTTAAATCTACTTTTTCATTACTTCTCACGAGTGAAATTATAATATGCAACTAATTATCAATATTAGGAATGATGAGTGGGTGATAGATCGTCAAAATAGTGGAGAAATAGCCGATATCGGTGAGGTTACTAACGATGCTCTTTTGTTAGAGTGGGAGGCAGGCGAGCGAGGTCTATCCAATAATGTCAGATTCTTGTACTCAGCCACCTATTTTTAACAATTTCTTCCACAAAAAGCCGTCTCCTCCACCCCAATAACCGACTTAATACATAGCTTTCATTAAATTACTTAATTATTAGTGCTTCTTTGCAATAGATAAGGGCCAAAAACCGGTAAATATGGTGCACTGAGTACGATAATCTGGCAGCGCTGGGTCACTTCATTCCCTCTCAGCTGTTGGAAGTGTCATGGCCTGAACCACCTCAAAATTATCGGATTTTTAACAATTTCGGCATGGCGGACTTGTTCAAGAGCGCCTTCGGCTATCTAGGAGCCAACGGGGCGGCCTCGGACAACGATTTCGTGGGCCAGGAGGTGGAGATTAACGGCATCAAGCTGAGAATTAAGCAGTTGATTGCGGAAGGTGAAGATTTTTGTGGCCTTGTGACATTTTATTCCTTGTGACTTAATTAATTCCTTGACCTAGAGATTCGTGTGACTTCCTCTTCCTTGCTCTAGTAGAGATTCGTGTGACTTCCTCTTCCTTGCTCTAGAAATTCGTGTGACTACCTTGCTCAATAAATTCGTGTGACTACCTTCCTCAAATTCGTGTGACTTCCTTGCTCAATAAATTCGTGTGACTACCTTGCTCAATAAATTCGTGTGACTACCTTGCTCAATAAATTCGTGTGACTACCTTGCTCAATAAATTCGTGTGACTACCTTGCTCAATAAATTCGTGTGACTACCTTGCTCAATAAATTCGTGTGACTACCTTGCTCAATAAATTCGTGTGACTACCTTGCTCAATAAATTCGTGTGACTACCTTGCTCAATAAATTCGTGTGACTACCTTGCTCAATAAATTCGTGTGACTACCTTGCTCAATAAATTCGTGTGACTACCTTGCTCAATAAATTCGTGTGACTACCTTGCTCAATAAATTCGTGTGACTACCTTGCTCAATAAATTCGTGTGACTACCTTGCTCAATAAATTCGTGTGACTACCTTGCTCAATAAATTCGTGTGACTACCTTGCTCAATAAATTCGTGTGACTACCTTGCTCAATAAATTCGTGACTACCTTGCTCAATAAATTCGTGTGACTACCTTGCTCAATAAATTCGTGTGACTACCTTGCTCAATAAATTCGTGTGACTACCTTGCTCAATAAATTCGTGTGACTACCTTGCTCAATAAATTCGTGTGACTACCTTGCTCAATAAATTCGTGTGACTACCTTCCTCAAATTCGTGTGACTTCCTTGCTCAATAAATTCGTGTGACTACCTTGCTCAATAAATTCGTGTGACTTCCTTGCTCAATAAATTCGTGTGACTACCTTCCTCAAATTCGTGTGACTACCTTGCTCAATAAATTCGTGTGACTACCTTGCTCAATAAATTCGTGTGACTACCTTGCTCAATAAATTCGTGTGACTACCTTCCTCAAATTCGTGTGACTTCCTTGCTCAATAAATTCGTGTGACTACCTTGCTCAATAAATTCGTGTGACTACCTTGCTCAAATTCGTGTGACTTTCTTTTCCTTGCTCTACAAATTCGTGTGACTTCCTTGCTCTACAAATTCGTGGCCTTGTGTTACCCTGTCCCCTACCCTTTGTTTGGCCTTGTATGTCCTCTTCCTTGGTATTAAAAAGATCATTGTGTTCTTAATCATTCACATTTGTCATTTCTCTGAGTCCTCTGTGTGTCTGTAAGTTGTGGGAGGTGAGAATCTATGTCCTTTTTTCTCATCCTTGATTATTGATTATTCTGTCATTGTTCATTCATATTTACCTTTCATTTTTTTGTACTTTGCTTGTCTGTAGGTCTGTCTGTCTCCCTGGTATAAGTGTCCCTGGGTTTAAAAGCATCAATATTGCTCTCGGAATCATGTTAAATCCATCAATGTTGCAAAATACTCATGCATATCATTTTTTTCCTTGTTCCTGGTTCTCCCATTTGATCAGGCCTCATTTATGTTAGTTTCCCATTTACTTTATTCTCCTTATTGTTAACTGGAGGCAAAATACAGGAGATAGAGGAAGAGAGATGCTGGTTGCTGGAGATGAATTGGACATGCGTAAAATCTATCAATGTTGCAAATTTCTCGTGCATACCGTTTTTTTCCTTGGTCCTGGTCTCCCATATAATCAGGCCTTATTTACCTTATAGTTTCCCTCTTATACTGTATTTTCCTTATTATTAACTGGAGGCAGAGTAAGGGAGGTGAGAGGAGAAGGGATGCTGGAGATGAATTGGATGTGTGTAGAGAGAGAGAAAGAGAGGGATGGATGGAGTAAGGAAGAGTGGATTGCAGAAATTAATGCTAAGGTGTTTGTGTTTGTTTTTCAGGTGGATTTGCCTTTGTGTTTGTGGCGCAAGATGTCTCGAGTGGAAGATCATTTGCTCTCAAGGTATGTGCATAACATTAGTAGTATCATTAATATACTTACCAGCATTTTATTATTTCAAGGACTTATTTGATATATAAATACCAGATTTCCTATGGGTCCCCCAAGATCATTAGGGGAAGGGGATTAGGCCTTTTTCTTTACTTTTAGATACTTGCGTCTTCATATTATGGTTTAGGGACATGTATTTCATCCCGTAACTATAATATGGAGGCGTAATATCGTATTTTGGAGGTGCGAAGTGACTCTCCACAATTACCCAAATTTATCCTAACCTAACCATATGACACATTATCCTCTATAGCACTCACCCCCTGTACCCTGTAACCCACGATCCTCTCCCCCCTCCAGCGGCTCCTTGGGGCAGACCAGGTGGCATGCGATTCCATTAAACAGGAAATCGCCATCTCCAAGCAGCTGTCTGGCCACCCGCACATCGTGGAGTTTATTGCCGCGGCCGCCATCAGCAAAGCCCAGAGCAGGGAGAACCGCAAAGAGTTCCTCCTCCTTAGTGAGCTCTGTACAGGTGTGTGTTGATTGTGTGTGTGTGTGTGTTCATGTAGTGATTTGTTTACATTATATAAGTTCCTTGAAGTGTAAAAAATTATATTGTAACTATACATGATCTTTCTCCTCCTCTTCCTCCTTTATCTTTTCCTCCACTTCCTCCTCTTCTTTTTCCTCCTCCTTAACCTCATACTCATTCTCCTTCACCCCCTTTGTTTCTCTATCTCCTCCTCCTCCTCATCTTCTCATCTCCTTAACCTCCTCCTCCTTCCTCTACTGCCTTAATCTCCTCCTCCTTCTCCTCATCTCCTCCTGCTCCTCATCGTCCCTCACAGGTGGGTCATTAGTGGACGCCCTGAGACTGATGGAGGGCCAGACTCTGAAGGTTAGCCAGGTGGCCTCCATCATGTACCAGACCACCAAGGCTGTGCAGCACATGCAGGTATGTACCCTTGTTGTGCCTTGTCCTACCCTTGTCATATCTTGTCCTGTCCTGTCATAAGTTGTCCTACCTTTGTTCTGTCTTGTCCTACCCTCTTATATCTTGTCCTACCCTGTCATAAGTTGTCCTGCTCTCTCATACCCTGTCCTGTTTTGTCCTACCCTGTTCTGCCTTGTCCTTCCTTTGTTCTACCCTTGTTATGTATTGTCCTACCTTTGTTTTGTCTTGTCCTGCCTTTGTCCTACCCTATCATAACTTGTCCTGCCTCTGTCATACCTTGTCCCACTCTTTTCATACTTTGTTCTACCCTGCCTTTGTCCTGTCTTGTCCTACCCTGTCCTGTCTTGTCCTACCCTGTCCTACCTTTGTCCTGTATTGTCCTACCTAACCTTATTCTCTATATGGAAAATTTAGGACAATCTTACCATAGCTTAACCCTTCCCTAACTTGACCTGACCTGACCTGACCTTCCAGAGCCAGAGTCCACCCATCACCCATCGCGACCTCAAGGTGGAGAATCTCTTGATCAGTGAGTCGGGTCACATCAAGCTGTGTGACTTTGGTTCGGCGATGAGGAAGACATTTGACATTGATGTGACCTGGAGTGCACATCAAAGGGGCATGTTGGAGGATGAGGTGAGAGAGAGAGAGAGAGAGAGAGAGAGAGAGAGAGAGAGAGAGAGAGAGAGAGAGAGATAGTATTACAGTCTCGGATGACTCTCATGTGACCTGAAAACTAGAGAGAGAATATTGACCTTTCAGTGTGTGTGTGTGTTTGTTTGTTTGTTCATTCTTATCTTATTTTTGTTTTTGCAGGATTGAGTCAAACATCCATTCTTTTCTTTTTCTCTTTCTTGTGTGTGTGTGTACCATTGACATATATCTGTAGCCTCATAGTAACAATATATACTACAAATTTACACACACACACACACACACACACAATATCCCTATACCTTCACGAACCTCAATGCATTATACACCCATTTATACATACATACATCATACATATTCCTCCCTAGATGGCCCAGCACACTACGCCCATGTACCGAGCGCCTGAGATGCTGGACACGTGGAACAACTACCCCATTAACTGGCAGGCTGACGTGTGGGCGCTGGGCTGCATCCTATACTACTTGTGCTACCTCAAACACCCCTTCGAGGACTCTGCCAAGCTCAGGTAGGGATGACTGTAGTAGTAGTAGAAGGAGGAGGAGGAGGAGTTGTAGTATTTCATTTGTATTAATTTATCTCCCTTTCCCTATATTAATCTCCCTTTTGTCTATAATCTCCGTCTCCCTCTTTTCTCTCCATTCAAAACAGACCCAATAAGCCCTTCTTATATTTATTTTTCTCTCCCTTAATTAATCTCCCTCTCTCCCTTAACTAACCTCCCTCACCATTCTCTCTCTATCTCTCTCTCTCCACCCCATACAGAATCGTCAACTGGAATTTCATCATCGTAAAGACACCCATTAACTCCTCCGTATCTCTCCTGTCTCTCCCTTAAGTAATCTTCCTCTCCCTTACCTAACCTCACCCTTCTTCTCTCCCTCTCCACCCCCAACAGAATCGTCAATGGGAACTTTGTCATCCCAGCTAACGACGGGAAATATGATTGTTTCCACGAGCTGATACGAGGCATGCTGAGGGTGGACCCGGCGCAGCGCTTTAAGGTCTCGGAGGTGCTCGAACGCCTCGCTGCTATCGCCGAGACCAAGGGATTCGACATGAAGACCCCCATCACCATACCCCTGAAGAAGATTGATCTCAATGCCCCTGGTGAGTGAGGGAGAAGGAGTGGGAGAGATTATGAGTGAAAAAATAATGAGTTAGGGAAAGATAATGTGTGAGAAAGAGAGTGAGAGAAGGAGAAAGGGAATCAGGGAGGGACTGAGTGTGTGTGTGTGTGAGAGAGAGAGATATGAAGGCCCCATTACGATACCACTGAAAAAGATTGACATGAATGCCCTTGGTGAAAGAGAGAGGGGGAAAGAGAGAGAGAGAGAGAATAAGTATAGCTCTATCTGTTAGTGGACAAATTTAACCTGCCTCTCCCTTTCCCTTCCTCAAGCCTACCAGCCCGAGGTGAATGGTCGGGCAGGGGAACAGAAGCCGCCAGCCCGCCCCAGCCCACCCTCCCGCCCCAGCCCACCCGCCCGCCCGCCCTCCCGCCCGCCAGCCCCGCGGTCCCCTGTGCCCTCCCGCCCACCACCCCCGGCCCCACACCCACACCAAGGTAATTGTTATACTTTGCTTTATCTCTTATCATATGTTCTTTTTATTTCTTTTCCTATTTGTATATTGTTCTGTTTACAGGAATATCACTAGCAGGTTTTTTTTTTACTTATTTGTTGTTGTTGTTATTGTTTTTATCTACTTCCTTTACTGTAAAAAAAGAATAGTGCTATTTTATCTCCACGTCAATATCCTCAGGTGCGGGAGGGGGGCCAGGACACCCCCCACCCCCTGGAGGTGGTGGTGGAGGCGGTGGTCTGTTCTCCTCGCTCAAGGGTTACTCCGGCAGCATCTTCAAGAACCTCAAGGACACCTCCAGCAAGGTCATGCAGACGGTCAGCCAGTAAGTGTTATCAAGGCATTTTTTTTTTTTTTTCTTCTTAATCTTCTTAGTATGGTTCCTCTGATTAATATACTGCCTATGTAATTCTTTTCTAAGGTTAGGAAGGCTTAGGAATATTGTCACCTTCATAATGAAACTGCCTAAGTAATTCTTTTCTAAGGTTAGGAAGACTTAACTAATGGAATATTGTCACCTCTCTATCTATCTATATCTCCGACATCTTGCCCCCTTGCGGGAACTTCCCTCTGGGGGTGGCAGCGGCAGAAGTGTCTCCATCTTTCCCTGTTCCTCTTGTCTCATATCTGTTCCATTTTTCATCAGATTTCGTCCCTTTATCTCTCCCTCTCACTAGTTATCTCTCACATGATCACATACTCTCTCTTCATATACCAACCAACCCAGCCTTACCCAACACTCCCTCCCTCTCTCTCTCTCACTCATTGACAAGTTCATCATTCTCACAATGGTTTTCTTTTTCATGTTAGTTTGTTCCTCTTATGTCTTATATCTGAACCATTTTTCTTCATATTTCATCCAGTTATCTCACCTCCAGCCCCCTAACACACACACACTTCCTCTCTGTCTCCCCTCGACAGGTCCATTGCTCGCACCGACCTGGACCTCTCCCACATCACCTCCCGAGTGGTGGCTATGTCCTACCCTGCGGAGGGGCTCGAGTCTGCATACCGGAACCATGTGGAGGATGTCAAAGGTGAGGAGGGGATGTGTGTGTGTGTGTGTGTGTGTGTTATCTCTCTATTTTTCTAACTCACTGTCTCTTTTCTCTATTTTTCTGCCTCTTTCACTTTTTCTGTCTTCCTTTTCTTACTCATATTGCTGTCTATTCAATGGTTTTCTGTCTTTCTATTTTTATTTCTCCTACTTTTTCTGTCTTTCATTCCTCACTTTTTCCCCTTCTTCTTCTTCTGGTTGCAATAATTAATATATTTTCCAACACACACACACACACACACACACACACACACACACACACACACACACATATACACACACACCAGTCAATCTTATTATTCTTATTATGTTATGTTATCAATCTTATTCTTATTATTATCATTGGTATTATCTCACCCTCACAGCGGTCCTGGACGGGCGCTATCCAGGTCACTACGTCATCTTCAACGTGTCGGGTCGCCAGTACACAGCAGCCAAGTTCAGTGCACGGGTGGTTGAAGGGAACTGGTCAAGTCGCAAAGCCCCCACGCTGGGCGCCCTGTACAACTTGGCAGCCAGCATCTACGACTACCTGGCCAAGGACCCCAAGAACGTGGTTGTCGTGCATTGTGTGGTGAGTGGGGGATGGGTGGTTGGCGTTTGGGTTGAGGTTGAGATTGAGTTGGTTTTGGTTAGGTTAGGTTTGGTTTGGTTGGGGTAGGTTCTTGTGGCCTCAGGATGGTAGGGCATCCACCTCTGTGAATTAACTAACTTGACCTAATTTAACCTAACCATGACCTTTCCTCTTGGTCATAGGATGGCAGGGCGTCCACCTCTGAATTAAACTAGCCTGACCTAACTTAACCTAATCCATGACCTTCACTCTCGGTCGTAGGATGGCAGGGCATCCACCTCCATGCTGGTGTGTTCATTCCTGCTGCTGTGTCACGCGTTCAACAGGCCAGAACAGGCGCTCAACATGTTTGCCATAAAGCGCAGCCCCCCAGACCTGCAGCCATCACAGTTCAGGTGAGAAGGATGTCATAGGGTGATTTTTATTGTATTTTTGTGGGTTTTTTCATTCCTTATCTTTTTATTCTTCTTTTTGTTCTTCTGATTCTTCTTTTTCTTCTTCCCTCTCCTCCTCCTCCCCCTCCTCCTCTTCTTTTTCATAATAATAATACTCATGTGTAAATAAAATGACCCTTCCCATCAGGTATCTGGAGTACATCCGCGACCTGACCTCCACCACGCCCACTCTGCCACACTTCAAGCCTGTGACCCTGACCTCCCTCATCATCACACCTGTCCCCCTCTTCACCCAGCGCAGGTAAGGCCTAACGACCCGGGCTTCTTGGTTAAATGAATGAGACAGAAGCACACGTGTTTGGCTTTTGTAGGAGTTGAGGGCATTTCCAGGGGTAGTTATATGACCCTGGTGGTAGTTTGACCATTCCTCTGTACCACGAACCTAAGAAACACATATTTGACAAGGCTTTCGTAGGAGTTCTAGGCATTTTCAGGGGTAGTTTAATGACCCTGGTGGTAGTTTGACCCTTCTTCTACCACGAACCTAAGAAACACATATTTGACAAGGCTTTCATAGGAGTTCTAGGCATTTTCAGGGGTAGTTTAATGACCCTGTTGGTAGTTAGACCCTTCTTTTGTACCATGAACCTAAGAAACACATATTTGACAAGGCTTTCGTAGGAATTGAGGGCATTTCCAGGGGCAGCTTTATGACCCTGGTGGTAGTTTGACCATTCCTCTGTACCATGAACCTTAGAAAACACTCATGAGAACCCAATCAATGACCTTTTTGGCCTTTGTAAATGGTTGATGTGAGGGGAGGAAGCGTCTGACCTTACTGACCACATTTGCCTGACATTCTCTCATCTTGCTTTGTTTATATTTTCCTCAGGGACGGAGTGCAGCCTCATTAATCACTAGACACTATTTGCAGGAGTAGTATAATAGCAGACCTTTTTGTTTTCCATTTTCTCCCTTTATTTTCTATTTGTATATTTATTTATTTATTTATAGTTGCCTTTTCCCTTAAAACCATGAATGAAAAAGAAGCTTAGGTCGAATATTTGTAGCTTTTCAGTGTTCATCAGCTGTTACTATATTGATTTCTTTATATTTTTTAGTTTTATCTGATTTATTGATTTATTTATTTATATATATATACGTATGTATGATTCTCTTCCCAGGGACGGAGTGCGGCCCTACATTGAGGTGTGGCAGGGCGAGCACAAGATGTTGTCCACGCAGCAGGAATATGACAGAATGAAGCTTTACATGCCCCAGGATAACAAGGTGTGTGTGTGTGTGTGTGTGCGTACCAAGTTTTCTATTTTTTCCTTTTTTTCTCCTTGGTTATGCTTCCTACTATTCTCTCTCTCTCTCTCTCTCTCTCTCTCTCTCTCTCTCTCTCTGTTTATTAATTCCATGTGTTAAGCATCACCCAAATATCTCTACCCTTACACCCACCTGCTCATCCATCACCCATTCCCTTCACAGATCATCCTCCCCATCAACATCCATCTGGTGGGTGACGTGTGTGTCTACGTCTACCATGCCAGGCGGATGATGGGTAAAGTCATTGGGGTCAAGGTCGCCCAGCTGCAGTTTCATACGGGATTCATACCAGAGGAGGACACGTCTCTAAGATTCAGCCTGTGAGTGTGGTGGAGATGGTAGTAGTAGTAGTAGTAGTAGTAGCAGTAAGATGGAGTAGTAGTAGTAGTAGTAGCAGTGAGTGGAGGTGGTAGTAATAGTAGTAGTAGAAGTAGTAGTAGTAAGATGCAATCAGTTAAAGAAATAGAAGTAATAGTAATAGGAGGAAGAGGAGGAGAGGTTGCTAAAATGATGTTAATAGTTGTTTTAGTAACCTGAATATCTCTCTCTCTCTCTCTCTCTCTCTCTCTCTCTCTCTCATACACACACTAGGTCAGGTTAGATTAGGTTTGGTCAGGCTAGATTAGGTTTGGTCAGGCTAGATTAGGTTTGGTCAGGCTAGATTAGGTTTGGTCAGATTAGGTTAGGTCAGGTTAGATTGGGTTTGGTTAGATTAGGTTAGGTAAGGTTAGATTAGGTTAGGTTAAATTAGGTTAGGTCAGGTTAGATTAGGTTCGGTTAGATTAGGTCAGGTAAGATTAGGTTAGGTCAGGTTAGACTTAAGTTAGATTAGGTTAGATGTCTCCCTCTCTCTCTCTCACACACTCTCTCCCTCTCTCACTCTCTCTCCCTATTTCCTTTTCTCCCTCTCTCACTCTCCCTCTCCCTCCCTTCCAGACACGAGCTTGACGACATCACCGAGCCTGACCGTTACATGGACAAGTTCACCGTCACTGTCAATATCTTCGTCTCGGATGTGGACCGCACGCCCCCCCAGCCCCCGCCCTGGGTGTCCCGTCCCCCCACTGCATTCAGACCCCAACTCGCCTTTGCCACCGCCATAGAGATGGAGGAAACCAGGGAGAAGTTTGGTGGGTAGATGTCTTTTGTGTTTCATTTCATTTTTTATTTATTTGTTGTTTTATTTATTTTTTCTTCTTCCCTTCCTTTCTCTTCTCCTTCCTACCCTTCCCCTCTTTTTCTCTCTCCCTTTCCTTCCTTCCTTCCTTCCCCTTTTTTCTCTCCCTTTCCTTCCTTCCTTCCTTCCCCTCTTTTCTCTCCCTTTCCTTCCTTCCTTCTTTCCTTCCCTCTCTCCCTTCCTCCGATACTCACCCATGCCTTCCCCATCAGCCAGCGCCCACGGTTCCCCCGCTCCGCCCCGCCGAGACTCCCTGCCCCTCCCCACTGCTGGTGTCACTGCTGCCCCGACAGCCGCCAAGCAGGACTTCATGGCCAGCCTGCGATGGGATGGAAGCTCAGCACAGAACAGCCAGGTGGGCGCCGCTGGGCCTAGGGTAGCTTGCTTGTACTTAGACTAGGTTACTTATCTTCATGGTAGGTTACTTATATTTACTTAAGAGTATATTTAAGTGAGCCAAAGGGATTTTAAAGTGAGCTTAAGATACCTTACTTTAAGTTACTTACATTAGGTTACTGAGAGAGAGAGAGAGAGAGAGAGAGATCCTACAGTGGAACAATACAGACTGACAGGGATATAATTATACTTTCCTTATATCTGTTATTTATTATAATTATTATTTATTTATTTATTTATTTATTTATTTTTTTATTTTTATTTTTTTTTCAGCCCGGGTCAGGGGAGGAGGTCAAGGAGCTCATATCGGACGAGGAGGAGGAAATCGAGGTTGACCTTTCCTCTGCCGGCCGACCCCAGGAGTCAACCACGGCCCCACAGCAGAGCGAAGCTGACCTCTTGAACTGGGGGGGGCCTGGCGGAGGAGGTGGTGGGGGCGGCGGGGGAGCAGACAAGCTCACCTCCGACGTCAACCTCCTCGACATCGGTGGTGGTGGTGGTGGTGGTGGTGGAGGTGGAGGTGGTGGTATTGTGAAGGACCCCAGTAACTTTGACCTCCTTAGTGGTTTTGGTGGTGGTGGAGGTGGTGGTGGTGGTGCTGGTAATCTGTTTGACCCATTTGGTGGTGTTGGAGCCCAGCCGTCAGCCCCCCAGACCCAGACCCAGCCCCCCAGCACCCAGGATCTGTTTGGGCAGTTCTCAGTCCCCCAGCAGCCCCCAGGAAGCCCCTTCACACAGCTTGGAGGACCGGTGAGTGAGGAGGAGAAGGAAGGGAAGGGGAGGAAAAGAGCGAGAGAGAAAATATGAAGGGAAGAGGAAAAAGGGAGAAGTAAGGGAGGAGGAAGATGGGCAGGGAAAGAGGGAGAGAAAGAACAAAGGGAGGAGGGAGGAAGGGAAGGGAAGAGGGAGAGAGAAAGAAAGGTAGGGAGGAAAGGAAGGGAGAGAAAGGACAAAGGGAGGGAGAATCAGTAAGTGAGGAGGAGAGAAAGGGAGGAGGAAGAAGGGATGGGAGGGAGGGAAGAAAAAATGGAGTGTGAGCCAAAATAATAAATAAATAAATAAGTCAACCCAATATTCTTCCCCCAGGGTTTGAGTCCCATGGGTGGCGGGGGGCCTCCGATGATGGGGGGGCGGCCCATGGGGGGAGCCACCAGCCCCAGCGCCCCCACCGTGCCCCCCATGATGCGGCCCCCACAACAACAACAACAACAACAACAACAACAACAGCAGCAGCCCTCCAAGCCTGCTGACCCCTTTGCTGAGCTGAGTGAGTTTTTGTTTTTTCTTTCTTTGGGTCAGAAGGAGGGAGGGAGGGAGGAAGAAGGGGAGGGAGATAACAAAACACTACTTGGCTGAATTTCTGACCTGACCTGACCTGACCTTCCTTGCCCATCCTCAGGTAGCTTGGCAGGCATGGGCGGGTGGGGCGGCTCCAAGCCCACCACGCCCAAGGGAGGCACGCCGGCCGGGGGCACACCCTTGGGGGGCAGCACTCCCGTCGCGGGCTCCCCCCAGCACCGCCCCCAGGCACCCCCCGGCACCTGGCAGGGACATACACCAGGTGAACAGTGCCATTTTGATTTATTTTTATTATTATTATTATTATTATCATTTATATTTTATTTTATTTTATTTTTTGTAGTTAAGAATGACATCATAATTTTTCTTCCTCAGCCATTTCCTATGTGTGTGTGTGTGTGTGTTTGTGTGTGTGTGTAAGAGAGAGAGAGAGAGAGAGAGAGAGAGAAATCATGCACATTTAATCCCCATTCGGTCACTTATCTTCTTTCTTATTCTTATTATTCTATTTACTTATTTTATTTTATTTTATTCTCAGGGATGATGGGCGGACAGGTTGGCGGAGGCGCTGGCTGGCAACAACAACAGAATCATCAACAACAACAGACCCAGCAGCAGCCCCCCCCTCCCAGACCCCCGTACACCCCTCAGCCCCAGCCCCAGTTCCAGCCACCCCCCGGTAAGACCCCCACCGGCACCCCACACCACCACGTCAGCTCCCCGTCGCAGCCAAATTACGGCCGAGTCAACTTTGACGTTGCCAGTAAGTGGACGCGATATTTTCGTCAAAAGTCCGCACCGATCCGAACTGACCTGACCTGACCTGAAAATGCACAGTGATAGGTCAAGGATTATTTATCTTTTATTTTTGAAGGTTGAGCTGGAAAAAAAAAATGGCAGTTCTAGTTTTTTTTTTTTTTTTTAATGCTAAGAAGAACTATATGCTTGAAGAAACAAACAATAGAAGGCTGATTTTTTTTATATTTTTGAATGCTAACTAACTTTGCTTTTGAAAATGACATAAAATTCAGAGTTCTAGGCCTACTTTTTTGTTATGGAATGCTGCTAGAAAGAAATAATCACAATAGTAGGTCGATCTTTTTATATTTTTGAATGCCGAGCTGGAAAAGAAAAGGACAAAATTCACTGCACTAGGCCTCTATTTTTTTCATTTTTGGATGCTAAGGTAACGCTACTTTGGAAAAAAAATCTCACAAGAGGCGTAATTCCCGAGGGCAGTAAGTTATACCCACCCCAAGAGAAGCATTTGTCCGATATCTTCTCATCCTCACTCATATGCCATTGCTCATGTTCCCCCTGTTTGTATATTCTTATTATAATGTCACTGTCCTATATATTTTCATCTTCAAGTTTGTCTGCTAAAACTCCCTCTGTTTTCTTGGCAGTTCTGATATCCTCTCTTTTTCATCTCATTCTCTCACTTGGTATTGTTTTCTTCCTCCATTTTTTATTCTCCTTTTGTTTACTCTCACTCTGCATTTCCAAGTTTGTCTGCTAAAACTCCCTCTGTTTTCTATTTTTTATTCTCCTTTTGTTTACTCTCACTCTGCATTTCCAAGTTTGTCTGCTAAAACTCTCCCTCTGTTCTCCCAGCAATCTTGATAGTTTCCCTTCTTCATCTCATTCTCTCACTTGCTATCGTTTTCTTCCTCTCCGTTTTTTACTCTCCTTTTGTTTACTCTCACTGTCTCCTATTCTCCTTCAAGGGGCCTTTGTTTTGGGGTTATAGCCATATGTATTATTTATGCTCTTTCACGGATCTTAGTAATAATGATAGTGCTAATTCAACCCCTGAGAGGTCAAACGCTAATCCAAGGTCAACTTTCCGCAGACAAAAACGCGGGTCAGGGCAAAGGTCGAGTGGGCGAGGACGCGTTTGGTGACCTCCTGGGCTCACAAGGCTTCAGTTTCAGCAGTGGGAAGGATGCCGGACCGAGGACCATGGCCGAGATGAAGAAGGTGGAGCTTGCCAAAAATATGGACCCTGAGAAACTAAAGGTGAGGGGCCATTGTCTTTCCCCTCCTACTCCTAATCTTCCCTTTCTTTGTCTATTTCTTCCTCTTCTTCTTTCGTCTGATACTTCTCTTCCTCCTCCTCTTCCTCCTCCTCCTCCTAATCTTCCTTTTCTTTGTCTATCTCTTCCTCTTCTTCTGATACTCATACTTCTCCTCCTTCTCCCCTTCCTGCAGGTGATGGAGTGGACGGAGGGGAAGAAGAAGAACATCCGCGCGTTGCTGTGCTCGCTCCACGTCATCATCTGGGACGGCTGCAAGTGGAACGAATGTGGAATGCACCAACTGGTCCAGCCCAACGAAGTCAAGAAGCTGTACCGCAAGGCTTGTCTAGCGGTGCATCCCGACAAGGTGGGTGGTGATGGTGAAGATCGTGGTGGTTGTGGTGATGGTTAAGTCAGGTTAGGTTAGGTTGGGTTGGGTTAGGGTGGTTGATTGGGTTGGTGGTGATGGTGGTGATCATGGTAATATATCCCAGTCATAAGGAACCTTTTGCCATGTTTCAAGCATCAGTTTTGTCAGAGGTCACTGGAAAATCAGACTAAACTATTGGCAGTAGGCTAAGGATAATAAGGATGAGGATGAGAACATAAGAAGTCCTTCCTCATATGGCAAGTTTCTTAACCCGTCCGCTGAGATTGGCACGGATTTCGCCTTCACTGGTAGTCTGGTAACATATACTCCCAGGTCTTTCTCTACCTCTGTGGTGGATAGTGGAGTGTTTCCCATGTGGTATTGGTATGCTGGATATCCCTTCACTAGTAGCCTGGTAACATATACTCCCAGGTCTTTCTCTGCCTCTGTGGTGGATAGTGGAGTGTTTCCCATGTGGTATTGGTATGCTGGATATCCCCTCCCAAGGTGCAGAACTAAATTTTTCTTCATTGAATTGTAGCAGCCACTTTTTGATCCATTCCTGTAGCTTGGTGAGGTCTTCTTGTAGGAAATCCACAGTCCAGGGGTTAACCTGTGAATCATCTTTGTCATCCTCCTCTGTATGGATTCTAACACTTCGATACCCACTGTGTAGTAAGGTGACCAAAACTGAACCACATATTCAAGTTGAGATGATGCTGACTCACTTTACCCATCATTTTCACCCTCCCTCTCTCTCTCCCTCCACAGTGCACAGGGACGGAACATGAATCTCTCGCCAAGCTCATCTTCATGGAGCTCAATGATGCTTACTCGGAGTTTGAGAATGACCCGAGCCAACAACAGATCTTCAAGTGAACTGGGGAGAGGAGACAAGAAGAGGAGAGGAGGAGGAGAAGGAGGTAAGGGAGCTGAAAGATAGATAGATAGATGGATAGATTGGAGAAAGAAAATTAAGAAGTAAACAGTGAGAGAGAGAGAGAGAGAGAGTATTGTACAAAATCCTAAAAATAATTCTACTAACACCCTCCTCCTCCTCCTCCTCCTCCTCCTCCTCCTCCTCCTCCTCCTCCTCCTCCTTCTAACAGCCCCCAGAAGAGGTCGTGATGCTTCCTGACCCACTAGCCAAGGAGGTCAAGTCTTGGAAGGGCCCATGACCCCTCTGTGACCCTGACAGCACATAACCTTATCTCATACAACTGCTGGAAGACGCATAGCTGACCTGACCCTCACAAGACTTGCCACAGAAAGGCTTGGTGACCCGAGATAAGTTGTGTCCAGTGTGAGAGAGAGTGTGTGTGTGTCTGTCCTATATGTGTCTGTTACAAGGAGAGACTAAACGATTGCGAGGTTTAACGAGTCACATTGTCGTTTCTATTTGATGATTCTGATTATTATTATTATTATTATTTCTGTTAGTGAGTGAGTTTGTGTGTGTGTGTGTGTGTGTGTGTGTGTGTGTTAGTATGCGTGTGCAACCAACCAAGCTTCTTCTCATCTCGGCAGCAAACTTCATTTTTATCATTATTATCGTTATTTTCATTATTATGATTATTACTTTTCTGTTTCGTGTCTGCGCTTTCCTCATAGTTAATCGCATGCACCCACACACACAGCCACAGACTCCTCCACCTCCTGTCTTCTCTCTTGTTAGTGTTAAGTCTCTACATGGGTTAGTTTTGATACCAAGAGGAAGGAAACAGCACACTACACACACACACACACACACACACACACACACACACACACACACACACACACACACTCTTTTAATGGTAGTTAGGAATATAGGGGCAAAAATAATAGCATAAAAGCAACCACACACACACACACACACACTTATTAGAAGGTTAAAAAAATAAGAAGGCAATTTGAAGTGTGTTATGAAGCCCCAGTATTTACACACACACACACACACACACACACACACACACACACAAGCAAGAATATTAAAGTTTAGCTTCAAGAAAATCAAATATATATATAAAGAATAAGCTTGAAACTGCTTCCTAAATTATGCTAAAAAAAATATTTAAATTTAGCTCGAAAAAAAATTATATATATGTACAAAATAAGCTTGGAACTACTCCCTAAATGATGCTGAAAAAGAATATTAAAGTTTAGCTTGAAAAAAGATTAAATATATATAAAAAAAAAGCTTGGAACTGCTCCCTGAATGATGCAAAAAAATATATTAAAGTTTAGCTTGAGAAAAGATTAAATATATGTACAGAATAAGCATGGAACTATTCCCTGAATGACACTTCAAAAAAATATATATTAAAGTTTAGCTTCAAAATAATTAAAATATAAACATAAGCTTTGAAATGAAGGTGAAAACAAAAATAAACAATGTGCTTTTGAGGTGCAGAAAACAGTATATTAATCTCTCTCACTGTTTCTCTTTTCTCATTCAAACTAAAAAAACAAAACAAAACCATAAACAGAATAAGCTTATAAGGTGCCTTAAACAGCATAGCCCTCCCTCCTGATCTTCTTCTTCAAGGTGTCAGTTCAGGATTAATACAGTTGCTAAGAGTCGTGGTAAACAGTGCTATCTATTTCTCTCTTGGGCGGTGCTTCTGCCAGGCTTGCGATGAAAGTCCATACTAGTATTTTGAAACATAACTGGTGCCTCATTTTGCCTGTTTGAAAAGCCTCTCGTAGAAGCTCTCGAGGTAGCTGTGTGTAGGGTTAGGTTGCTTTGGTCAGGTCAGGTCAGGTCAGTAATGCAAATAGTAATGGTTGTTTGGGAGAATGAGAGAGAAGCTGGAGTCTGTTAGGAGATGTATATGTCAGCTCTCAAGGTAGCTGTGTGGAGGGCATCACATTATGTAGGTTAGGTTGGTTAGGTGAGGTCAGTAATGCATTTTAGGAAGAGAAAGAGGCTTGAGCAGTGCTGTGAGTCTGTTAGGGAATACATATGTTAGCTCTCATAGTAATGGTGAATAGGGCATCTTATAACTTAGGAGAGGATGGTTAGATAAGGCCAGTGCAGCATTATAGGAAGAGAAGAGGCTTGAGCAATGCTGTGAGTCTGTTAGGGAATATTACTGCTGTCAACGTAACCTCCCAGGGCATCGCATAACTTAGGTGTTACTCTACTACAAGAAACTGCTGTGAAATCGTCAATAAGTCCGAGTGTTGTCGTCCGCCACAGTGCAATGCGACAGTGAGTTTTAGCTTTGTTTTTTAAGTCACTTGTGTTAGTTTTTTTATTATTGTTATTATTATTATTACTCTTATTATTATTATTTTTTTTTTTTCCGGTTCGGCCTATTACGCTGGTAGGCTTTCTCGGTGGGGCCTGATGGTCGGCCAGTGTTTATAGTGGCGCCATATTGCAGTGAGTTATTGTGGAGTCTTTCTATATTCAGGGAAGAATATATTTGACCCAGTCATGATATTTGGTTTCCAGTATTATTAATATTTGAGGCAACTTCTTATTACTATTATCACTATTATTTATTTTCGACATCTCCTAAGGTGGGCATAATTAGTAAGAAGTGATACAGGTAGATTTGGATCTGTAGTAATAGTTTTTTTATGATTTATTTGCGTCGATAGAGAAGAATTTTTGTATAGGAAAATAACAAAGTCGACAATTGAGTGAGTATGTAAAAAAATGTCATGTGTACATTCTCAGTTCGCTAACTCAATACATACATGAAAAAATTGTTGTGTGTACATTCTCAGTTCGCCAACTCTACGTACATAAAAAATAGTCATGTGTACGTTCTTAGTTAGCCAACTCAATACGTACATGAAAAAATGTTGTGTGTACATTCTCAGTTCGCCAAGTCATACGTATGTGAAAAAATCGTCGTGTGTACGTTCTCAGTTCGCTAATTCGATACGTACATAAAAAAATTGCCGTGTGCACGTTCTCAGTAGTAGTGGACCAAGTTTTTTTTTTTTTTTTTTTTTTTTTTTTAGCTTAAGTTATTTGGTTCTTTTACTTGTGAATCGTTTTTCTTTATTTGTTGTTGTTTTCTTGTTTTCCCTCTTTTTTTTCTGGCATTTCAGTTTCCATCTTCACTTCAAAATTCATACGTCCTTAAACATTTATTTATTTATTTTTGGGTTCATTTATTACATTTTTCTACTTTTTTCTATTTTTTTCTCATTTTTTCCTCTGCAAGGCCACACACACACACACACACACACACACACACACACACACACACACACACACACACACACATTTGGATCTCTCTATGTACAATATCAGGTTCAATTTCTCTCATTTTTTCAGCTTTTTGCTTAAGTTCCGTTTGAGTGTCACATTAAAATATACATGTAAATAGTAAATGGGGTGAGTTGAGTGAGCTGCTGCTAGCTAGATACAGTCACAGGTAAATAGCAATATATACACACATGCTATTTTTGTATATGGTTTTGCTAGTAGTGGAGAAACGTGAATTTTCTGCTCCTATTTACAGTACCTCATTCTGTTCCCATTTTATTTTTTTCCTGTCCAATTTTTTATTTTTTTATTTCTTGTTTCTTACTATTACTACTACTACTACTACTCTTGCTGCTAATGCTTTGTCTGTGTGTGTGTGTGTGTGTGTGTGTGTGTGTGTAAATATATGTAAAAAGATGAAAAAGTTACACGATATCGTAGTAATTGTTGTAATAGTCAGTAAAAGAAATCCATTATCGACAACTTAGAGAGAGAGAGAGAGAGAGAGAGAGAGAGAGAGTGAGTCTTCCTATCTCTCTATATATATGTATAAAAAAAAATAATAGAATAACAACTACTATTACCACTACTAGCATGTACTCCTTCAGAAACCTTCAAAAAAATTATGTATGTGTGTCTAGGAACTGTTATGTAGGTGTGTGATGCCACATATAATAATAGTCAAGCGTATTCTCCACTATTATAAACTACTAAAGTAATCTCCTATTTTGGAACGCGTCGGAGCCTCGCGTCCCCTGTTTGAAAAGCCTCTCGTAGAAATTGCCGTTGTTTTCATGGATTGTTTTGTGATGCCAGTGATAGTTTTACCTGACTTCCGCGTCTTGAACGGGAAAAACACACATGAAAACCCAGGTAATCTTCTCGGTGACCTGTTTGAAAAGCCTCTCATAGAAGTTGCTGGGGTTTTCATGGACTGTTTTATGATCCCAGTGATAGTTTTACCCGACCTCTGCGTCTTGAACGGGAAAAAACACCCCTGAAAACCCGGCTAATCTTCTCGGTGGCCTTGGGAAATAGTCGTAACGGGGGCCGATGCGTTTGGAAATATGGAGCATAGTCTGCCGATATCCTTGCATGTGTTCAATGAAAAGCCAAGGCGATTTTTAAAGGAAGGAGGAAAAGAGAGAGGAAGGGACTCGTATGGAAATATATATGACGTAACTTAGCTAGAGGGAGAGAGAAAGTGTGTGAGGGAGAGAGAGTAACCTTGCATGTGTTCAATGAGAAGCCAAGACGATTTTTAAAGGAAGGAGGAAGGAGAGAATGGGACTGGTATGGAGATATATATGATGTAACTTAGCTAGAGAGAGTGTGAGGGAGAGAGAGAGAGTATCCTTAGACAATTGGCAAAGGAATGAGAAAGAGAGAGAAGGTGGGAATGCAACTGATATATAAAGTAACTTACCTAAAGAGAGTGTATAAGGGAGAGAGGATATGATACTGTATGTTTAATGCAAAAAACTATAGTGACTTTGCCAGTGGGATTATCTAGGAAGAAGTAAAGGAAAGGACTGTTATGGAGATATATAAAGGAACTTAGCTGGAGAGAGTGTGTGGGTGAGAGAGAGTGTGTGTGTGTCTGTGCATGTCTTTATGAAGCCAAGTCGAAGGTGAAGCTTAGATATCAAAACATTCGCTAGGAAGAGGAACTGTAGAAGACTAGCCATTTAAAATACTGAGGAAGAATTACAATGAAACGTAGATAGCAATGAAGATACAATGACATAGTGTCATCCAAATATATGCTAAGTAAAGCTAGGAAGAATATTGAATCATTCCAGTTAAAAATGTCATATCATTATGGCCCATTGCTGTTTAGTTAGACCAAAGAAGACTTTTATGATAAACTAGTGCCCGGAAAGGCTTATGGATTCTGGGCTTGAAGAGAGAGTCTGCTAAGAACCGGCCATATGAAAGAAGATGTATTAGTAGTTTGTTAAGGGCCATTGCTGTTTAGTTTGGCCAAGAAAGACTTATGATAAACTAGTGCTCAGAAAGGCTTATGGATTCTGGGCTTGAAGAGAGAGTCTTCTAAGAACTGGGCATATGAAAGAAGATGTATTAGTAGTTTGTTAAGGGCCATTGCTGTTTAGTTTGGCCAAGAAAGACATGATAAACCAGTGCTCAGAAAGGCTTATGGATTCTGGGCTTGAAGAGAGAGCCTGCCAAGAACTGGACATATTAAAGACCCACCAATAAGCACTACTAAGAAAACAGGAGTAAGATAGAGACCCAGGATCAAGATAACAAGGACCATTAAGAAACATGAATAAGAGCAATATAAGCCTCCATGTTTCTTTTCAAAACAAGTTGATAAAAAGATAGTGATCATAATGACTTTGGTAATTATGATAAAGTGAGAAAGCGATTTTATTTAGTTACGTAGAAAGAAAGAAAGGAGAAAGTGTGTGAGCTAAGGGATTGGAGAGAGAGAGAGAGAGAGAGAGAGAGAGAGAGAGAGAGAGAGAATAAGCATCAAGGTGTTTTTTTTTGTTTTTTGTTTTCAAGCGAGGAAAGACTAGCAAAGAGATATGTAATAATAATAATAATAATAATAATAATAATAATAAATATGTGTTACAACCTCCTCCTCCTCCTCCTCCATTGATTTTGTGATAATATGAATAAGTTTACCCTAGTTTACCCTCTTCCCCTGACCCCCCCACCCCCCACCCCTGGTAGAAGGTGCGTTGCCCCCTGAGATGAATAATTGATGAGTTCGTAGCGAGATTTTTATTTTTTTTATTTTTTGTAGTGAGAATTTTTTTGTGTTCGCGGGCAAGTGGTAGAGCGTGCTATACATAACGGTACATACTTGTGTATACATAAAGGTACATATACATACTACACACATACTTACTGTTCATCTCCCCCCTCCTCAGTGCATATGTATACAGACTGCTGCGTTAGTATATTGTTGATAGGCCTAGATACATAGCGTTATACATACATGTGTCACGGATCGTTTGTTATAGATACATACACATATAATATATACATACACACTAATCAATACCCAGACACATCATACATACACATGCATTGATGGCAGGTAAAGCTACATACAAAGGAATACATGCAAAGTCACAAACATGCATACATACATTATACATGCATTCCATAAGTATACAGATAAGATATACATACATACATACATACTATACATGGTCAAGTGTCTGTCCATTGCTGTGAAGTTTTGAGAAGAAAAAAAAGTTATATTTGGTCCCAAGTACATACAATATATTATGTGTGTGTGTGTGTGTGTGTGTGTGTGTGGAGAGAGAGAGAGAGAGAGAGAGAGAGAGAGAGAGAGAGAGAGATTTCTGTAATATTTCTCATCCCATAAACACAAATTATTACATTATATTACCAATCCCCAATCACAGATGTATATAATATGTCAATGAAATCTCCCTATAGCAAGCTTAGTGACTATATATATATATATATATATATATATATATATATATATATATATATATATATATATATATACTTTGTACATTTATTTAGCAGAACTTAGATTAATTATACATCAAGTGTTCATTATAATTTACTGAAGTACTTGTGGATTTAAAACTAATTAGGACTTTGCCTAAAAAAATCCATCGGTCAGTCTTTCGGTAAATTACGTATATAGAAAAGTTCGCTATTGTTATTATTATTATCATTATTATTATTTATGCTCTCTTACTTACCTGTTCAAGCTCACCTGTGATCTATTAGTTAGGGATGGCTTGAGATGAAGGAAGAAAGTAGAGAAGAAGGAGGAGGAGGAAGGAAAAAACGGAGGAAATGATAGGTGTGGAGGAGGTCAGTTTAGGCGGAGTTATCTTATTCATTCTTGTGTTTAATAGATCATTGCTTTTATTGATATTACGGAGCTGAACTGACTCATAATGTTCATATTTTTATTATTATTATTATTGTTTCCTTGGAGTGTGTTCGTTTATTATTTGAGTTGGTTTTGCCTGAAGTACTTTTTCTAGTTTTGGGATGAACTTGAATAAACTTTGTATGTATTCCAAACACACACACACACACACACACACACACACACACACATCTGTACACACACACACACACCTGGCTTTGATCTCATGTCCCCTTCCAGCGCACACACACACACACACACACACACACACACACACACACACACACACACACATGCACACACACAGCTGTACATAATGTGTTCATATAGTTACAAGCTTGTATAAGTGCTACAGTACATACATCATTGTACTACAAGCCACATTCCAAAGTACTCGTTCGTTCGTACATACGTATACACGCCCGCTGCATTATGTGTATATTTTGGAATTTGAGAGGCATTCCTGTATAGCATAATTTTGTTACGATTAATATTACTACTACTACTACATGACTATTGCTTAACACCTCAGCTTCGGTATATATATATTTTTAGTATTGTTATTACTATCCATAAGGTTACTATTATTTTTTTAACTGTTCTCTCACACACACACACACACACACACACACACACACACACACACACACACACACACTTAAAGTAGCTATTATTAAACTAACTTACAAAACTATAACCATTTGTTTTTTCTCCTCTCCCTCAATTTGTTCATTTTTTTTCACTCACAAGAAGAGAAAGAAGTCTCATTATGTAGGTTATAAATTGATCAAGAGATAAATATTGTGATGCTGCTGCTGCGCTGTACTGCAAAAAAGAATGATTGTGTGTGTGAGTGTGTGTGTGTGTGTGTGTGTGTGTGTGTTGCATGTGTGGCAGAAGAAAGGAAGTAAGGCAGGAAAATATAATAAAATAAAGCCATACACTCGCACACACTTGTCTCATTCTCTTTATTATTATTGTTATTATTATTATCACTAGTATTGCCTTGTCTTGCCACTGTGGAGTAATAGATATGTGCAGAGTTCCTAAGTTATCTATTGCATCATTTTATCACAATTAGTCAAGTGAAATAATGGAGATAATGGTTAACTCTTGCATCAGGAAGGTGGACAGGCAAGGAGGTGACGTATACCACTAATGACAATGAGTTTTTGCACTTGGATGGTTAAATATATGCACAAATTCTTAAATATATGCATAAGATAATTAATATATGCACAAATTCTAAAGTCATAGTTAACAGTATTCTCAAGTATTTTGAATTGAGGTTATTATAGAAGAAAGCCGGTATCTAATTTCTTCATTTATCATTAGAAAAAATATATGACAGAGAGGTCTTATCAGTCTTATAACGTGTACCTACATCCTCCTAACACAGTCTGAGTTATCTTATATATTTTATTTCTTTATCATTAAAAAATGTATATGACAGAGGTCTTATCAGTCTTATAACGTGTATCCATCCTCCCAACACTGAGTTATCTAATATATTTTATTTATTCATCATTAAAAAATATATGATAGAGAGGTTTTTTCAAGGTCTTATGCAGCATCCCAACACTGCCTGAGTTCCTCCAAATGTTGCTGTTTCATGTTTCATCACAGAGAAGGAAAAAACTGCAGTGTAAAGTTGACAAATTGCAACATTGTGTGAGTCTCTCTCTCTCTCTCTCTCTCTCTCTCTCTCTCTCGTTACACCTTTAGTAATGCTATCTTTAAATTCAGTTACCGATAGACAGCAGCTCGTAGTTTCTGAGATAAATGGCCGTTTCCTATTACCACCCTAGTGTTCCATATTCCCACCTCCTCCCCTACTGATAAAGCCCAGCGTGTTATAAGTGCTCCTGATGCACGGACCTAAAGGATTGTATAACATAGCCCCCAAAATCGCCATAGGAAAAGATATATTAACAAAATGGTTCTTGTTGATAGATTGGCCTGTCCGAAACCGTCGGTGAGGCTTGAAGAGAATGTTAGCCATTGTATTCTGCCAATTATATAACATTTCTTGATCAAGGATACTATTTGAGTGGTTTTATAGATTAATTGAAAGTGATGCGATTTAAAGAAAGTAAGGTTTTAGCGTTTTAATAAGAATGAAAAGCATCAGAAATGGCAACTCCTGCAGGGAATCAGACGAGACGCTCAGTTTGATGAAATGTGCGACAATTATTCTATATATACGATCCATAAGTGCCTGTAATAAATACGATAGCGTCCATACGATAGACAATGATGTCTCGACAACATTAAAACAAATAATTTTGAGTTAAGAATAGTTATACTAATGCACCCATACCTAGCTTAATACCTTACAAAGTACTCATGTGCTCCTTCAGCCTACATGTCTTCTACTAGCCTTAAAACACCCTGGAAAAAACACAGAAAAGAGTGTAAAGATGACAAAAAAGTGTGAAAAGGGCTATGAAGTGACTCTACTGACATAACTCGTGCCACAGATACAATTTTTCTCGTCCAATACATCCAAAGTACGACAATTCAGACTAACAGCGTATGATACTTTGGTCCCTGGCGGCGTCTACCCCCGGTGCATTGTGGGAGGGAGCCAGTACTCGTGACGCCTTGACGGGGAGAGGATACACTGCGTCCCTGAGCCCCGCCAGCATGGTCAACAACAAGATGGAGATGAGCCTGGACGATATCATCAAGGCCAGCAAGAACAAGCCCGGCCTGAGGCGAGGAGGAGGAGGAGGTGGGGGCCCGGGCCGGGGCATGCGGGGCCGCGGACGGGGCATGCGGACCACCAGAGGCTTCGGGGCCGGACGGGGCCGGGCCGGGGCGGGGCCGCGGCCATCGGGGGGCGGCAGGAACACATTCGGACAAAGGGTGAGTCATTTGTGAATTTATCTATGTTATTATGTGAGGAAATTGACCCATAAGCCTTAGGATCAGGAGTTATGGGCGTGTATGTCGGCGTGGGCGGCAAGGACACGATTAGACAAAGGGTTAGATATGGACGCCTTTCTTGGCCTCCATATTGCCTGTATCTACGTTATTATACACTAAAATTAACCCTTATGCCTTAGTATCAATAGTTATGGGCGTGTGTGTGTGTTGGCGTGGGCGGCAAAGTTACGTTTGGACAGGGTTAGATATGGACGCCTTTCTTGACCCCTGTACTGGCTCTATTACCGCCATTATGTGCCTAAAGTGACCCCTATGCCGTAAAATTAATAGTTGTGCACGTATTTGATGGAGGTTGTCCTGTGTGTTCGTGTGTGGGCGAGTCACATCACATCCGTTTCCTTCCCTTCCTCGGCCTTTCCCGCTCCCGTTATACGAATTGTGAGAATATTTACTCATCACAAGGTGAATAATTATGGGCCTGTGTTGTGGTGTGTGTTTTCTGACACATGGCTTGCTAATGAGTTCCACGGGTTTCCTAATGATCCAGCCAGATCCTGTTGCCCGCCTCATTGTTATCTGTTGCATGTGATTGCCATAGGTATCTATTTTTTTGCAAGAGGTCACTGAAGGATCACACACACTGAACTTGTAACTTGTTCCAGTCATTAGTAACTCCATGAGTGAAAGACTCCAACCGATTCTGCTTGATTATGCAGCCCTTTCATGCAAGAATGAGTTTTCATGAGGAGAGGCTTCCAACGGTCATCTATTTTCTCATTTACCAATAAATAAAATAGCAGGCAATATCAACTACATTTATATTAACAATAGTGTCACAAATTGAGGTGTAATTGTTATAAGTCCCACAGAAGCACAAGTAATTTGCAATAATTGAAAGAATAGTAGTTCAAGCTTCTTGGGCACAAAGACGTAGTAGTTTGTAGTGACATCTGGTATTATTATATTCCCCCAGTATTGTTTAGCATATTGAAAAACACACAAATATCCTTTCCCTGGCATTTTTTTCATTTCCATGTTGGTCCACATTATTATTATTATTATTATTATTTTTATTATTATTATATACCCCAGTTTTGTTTAGCATCTTTAAAACACACAAATATCCTTTCCCCGAGGCTGTATTCTCATGTCCTTGTTGTTCCGCAGGGCAACGTTGAGGGTCGCTGGAGCCATGACCTGTACCAAGGGGGTGCCGGGGGCGGCGGGGGAGGTCCGCGCCCCAGCCTGTCCTCGGGACCTGCCAAGCTTCTCATCTCTAACCTGGACTTTGGCGTCTCAGATTCAGACATTCACGTGAGTTGAAACTTCGATTTTTATTTGTAGTCAGCCTGTAAGCTGCTTTGATCTTGTTCTTCATTGAATTATGTTTATTTTTATTTATTTATTTATTTTTTAGCCAGTGGAAGCTGCTCTTCGTCTCTCTCTCTCTCTCTCTCTCTCTCTCTCTCTCTCTCTCTCTCTCTCTCTCTCATTCTCTTTCTTATTCTTTTTCCCCCTCATTATCATTGTCTCATTTTCATTCTCATTCTCATTTTTTTTCTCATATTCTCCCTCATGCTCATTCTTTTATTCTCCTCATTTTCTCTCATTATCATTCTCTCTCTCTCTCTCTCTCTCTCTCTCTCTCTCTCTCTCTCATTGTAAAGGAAGCAGAGTAAGGGCAATATTAAATGTAGTAAGGTATGCCCCCATGAAATAAACGTAAATAAATACATATGTGAGCTTATGAAGTCAGGAGAAGCTCTCACCAGCAATATTGAATGAAGTAAGTTATGCCACAAGGAAATTAATGTTAATAGATAAATATGGGAGCTCATGAAGTCAGAAGAGGTGATAGAAGCAGCCTTGGTAAGCCTCCTTTATTGACCTTCATTGCACTATTGACCTTCGTTTCATGCCCTCAGGAGCTGTTCGGGGAGTTTGGCGCCATGAGAAACGCTGCAGTTCACTACGACCGCTCGGGAAGGTCGCTCGGCACCGCCCACGTGGTGTTCGAGCGCCATGCCGATGCGAATAAGGCCATTAAGCAGTACAACGGTGTCTTGCTGGACGGGAGAGCCATGAACATCACGCTGGAGGGGGGGTCCATGGGGGGTGGTGGGGGCGGCCGGCTTAGCTCAGTGGCCCCTGTCAAGAGGCTTCAAGGAGCACCCAGACCTGTCGGAGGAGGCGGAGGCTTTGGTGAGTGGGAGAGCCTGTTGTTCCTGCTACTTCTTCCTCTTCCTCTTCTTCTACTTCTTCATTTATAGTTCATCTCCCATTCTTGGGGTCGCAGTTTTGATATTCCTCCTTCACCTTGCTTTATTCATCTTTTATGGAGTCTTTATATCATGCTTTTAATTATTCACCATTATATATAGTTTATTTAGTTTACGTTACGCGCCATATGACCTTGCATTTGCGCCACCAAGAACAAAACACCCCAATAATCCTCCTCCTCCACCTTCCTTGATCCTCTTTCTTGTAGCTCAGGGGCTTTGGTACTACTACTACTACTATATCATTTACACAATATGCCATTATCTCCCATTCTTGTGCTAATCCTCCTCCACCTTGCTCATTCCAGTGCTAATCCCTCCTCTATTTCTAACTTGTGCTAATCCTCCTCCACCTTGCTCATTCCAGTGCTAATCCCTCCTCTATCTCTAACTTGTGCTAATCCTCCTCCACCTTGCTCATTCCAGTGCTAATCCCTCCTCTAACACTTCCAAGTCTTGTTGCACTGTTCCTCTCCATGCTCTCTTTTCTTATTGAGGAAGGGGATCGTAACGTCCCCTATATAATGCATTTTGAAGTTGTTTTGAGGAATTGTGCATTTCTGGAGATTGTTTTGAATAGTCTTACATATTTGGAGGTTGAATAATCTTTCATTTTTGGAAGCATTGAGTCATAATACATGTTTAGGGGATGATTTAGGTCATTTTTTAGTTCTCTTAGACTGTGTCACCCTATCAATATGTTGCCTAGTGTGAGTCAGGTCATTTTTAAGTTCTCTAAGGCTGTGTCACCCTATCAGTGTGTTGCCTAGTGTGAGTCAGGTCATTTTTAAGTTCTCTAAGGCTGTGTAACCCTAGTAGTGTGTCAGCTTGTGTCCTAGAAGGCTGTGTCATCCCATCAGTGTGTTAGGCAGTGTTGGTAGGCAGCCTAGACTTGTGTTGACGTGTGTTCCTTCCTTCCAGGTGGTCGCGGCAGCCGTGGGATGCGCGGCAACACCAGGGGTGGCCGCGGCGGGCGAGGGGGCCGAGGCTTTGGGCGGGGGGCACGGGCCAAGGTGCCCACCGCTGAAGAGCTGGATGCTGAGCTTGACGCCTATGTCAACCAGGTCAACAAGTGAGGTAATTGGTGGCCAGCAGTGGAGGCCTTCATCATCATCATCAGGGGAGTGTAAGCTGCCCTGGGCCGGCTGTGGCGCTGCGGGGCCAGCTGGCGTGTGGTGGGCCTCGGCGGGGGGAGGGGGTGGTTTTTTTTAGTGCAGTGTAATCTCGCGAGAGCCCATGACGGGGCAGTGTAGCGGCAGGTGGAGTGTGGCTCAGTCAGAAGGCGATTGATTGGAAGGAACTGTGGAGTGGTGACACTTACTTGTGGTGAATCAACCTTAGTTACGCGTGGCACAGAAGTCATTCTTGCTTGTGATGTATTGCTGGGAACACAGTGATGGGTAGTGATGGAAAGGCCTGTGTGTTGGTGAGGACATGTAATAGATACTCATTGATTGTCCGGTCCACATAAAAGAGTGGCTCTGAGGCGGAGGAAGACTGCAACACAACTTAACTACAACAGCAACGAACATTCAAGACATCATCAGGAAAGCAACACTCAAGCAACACAACTTATCAGCAAACCTCGTCAAGTTACCAAGAAAAAAGAATCTCAAGATAACACACACACACACTCACACACACATGGAGAAGAAGAGTTGCCTGCCAAGATTGTCAAATAGAAGCGTCAAAACATTTTATCAGAAAGAAGAGTTCAACAAGAGAGTGGTCAAAATTATGTGATTAATCAAAAACAAGTTCCCAGTTCAGTTTGTCATTAGAGTCCTTCTTAACTGTGCCTCTCTTAATAGTGTTTCATAGTCAATAAAGGTGAAAATTTTGGACTTGAGTCTTTTAACTTCTGGAAAAAAATCAATAATTGCACGAGTGAGTGAAGGTTGTGGCTGTAGTGAACTGCAGAGCATCATCCACTGAGCGCCAAGAATGGTGAAATGTCTTGATTGGTGAGCACACAAGCCTCCTTGATCCCTTGGTGTGGCTGCTGGAGAGTGCCGGCTTGTGGCTGGCGGTGGGCTGCAAGCAACAAGGGTTTGGTGGTGTATGGGGTGAGGAGGAGGCCAAGCAGCTGTGGTAAGCTTGTGTCGGCTGGCACCGCCGTGGCGACGGGTGTGAGGAGGCTATTGTGGTGTGGCGGCTTCAGGCACACCACCAGGCTCACGGATCCACCTTCCTGCCTGCCACCACACAAGTATTCTGTGTCTTGTTCCTATTTTTCGTCCTACTTTTTTCTCCTTACATTCACTTCTTAGCTTGCTGTAGTGAGGCAAGTCAAGCATACAGCAGACCCTTTTAACACTTGCTGCCTGGAGAATGTGTTGTGTGACAAAGACATGTAGTTACCAAGCCCCTCTGGCCCCGGCACTGATATCTCTCTCTCTCTCCCAGCAGGTGGAGCCTTGTAGCAGTGCCTGGGTGACCTGTCGGCCAAGCTGCTCACCGCAACTACCTTATACAGTATAGGATAAGATGTGTTTGTTCCCCTTAGCTAGCATAGGCCATTAGTGCTAAGAGATCCCAGATTACACACTCTTGTTTCTTAGTTTTTAAAAGGTGTATTCACTCAAGTTACCTGATACAGTGTAGTCCTCAGTGTCTACACCTGGCTAGACTTTTTATTTTATTTTTATTTTGTGTATGGAAGTACAATGAACCTTTGAAGATTGCGTATGCAGGTGTGTTCTTACCAGTACCCATGTAACAAATGAACATATACATATATCTCTATATCTACCTTTTGTGAATAAATTATGGAAAAGAGACTGGCTTGTCTGACTTTATCCCCTTGGATTTGAAGGTTCCTGCACCCAGATGTAACTCAACTTATTTATGCAACTCCTTAACTGTGCATCTCTTAATAGTGTTTCACAGTCAATAAAGGTGAACATTTTGGACTTGAGTCTTTCAACTTATGAAAAAAAATCAATAATTGGATGAGTGAGTGAAGGTTGTGGCTGTAGTGAACTGCAGAGCATCATCCAGTGAGTGCATAAATTGATAACCATTAGTAGTGTAAGTCACCTGTCCAACTCATGAAAGAGTCGACTGTTATCTTTATTCCTTCACTGACAAAGAATTATACAATGGACAGCTTAGGAACTTTGCACATATGTATTACTCTAGAAAAAATAGGATGCAAGATAATAAATGGTAGTAGCATTAGAAATAGTAGTAGTAGTAATAATAATAGCAATACTAATGAGAATGCAACCAGTATACACATACAAACACACAGGGTTTGACTGGGGTTTGAAAGAGTTTATGTTGGATTGGGGGCTTGGGAAAGGGTTGGATTGGGTTGTGAAGGGTTATGTGGATAGTTCAGAGAAGTATTGTGGGGGTTGTAGAAGGGTCATGTGGGGTTGTGGAGAGCTGGAAAGGGGTTGGGTAGAGGTCATGTTGAGTTGTAAGGATTGGGAAGGGGTAATTTCACTGATGTGGGGGTTGTGGAGGAGTTATGTGGCATTTTGAGGGGTTATGAAGAGAATATATATGTGGCATTTTGAAGGGTTGTGGAGGGGTTATGTGGCAATGTTAAGGGGTTATGTGGCATTTTGAGAGGTTGTGGATGGGTTATGTGGCGTTTTGAGGGGTTATGGAGAGTTTGTGGGGGTTGGGTATGGGTTGTATGGGATTCGTGATGGGCTGTTTCACTTTTATAGGGCTTTAGAGGGGTTATGTAGGGTTATGAGAGGTTACGTTGGGTTGTAAGAGGGTTATGATAGGTTAAGGAAGGACGAACTGACACCTGCACCAAATATGATATCGGCGTTTAGCTTTATTATAGTCGCTGTGCTCAGTAAAATATATTAATAACAATGTGTATGTGTGTTTTAGGGCGTTATGTGGGGTTTTAGGGGGCTACGTGGGGTTATAGGGGGTTATAAGGGGTTGGTAAATGTTTCCAGTGGTGAGTCGTGGCAGTGTTGCAAGGCCACAGGGTACGAGGTGTAACACTGGGGTGACCGCTTCATCTATTTCATCCTCGCACGCCTGGGGAAATTCCTGCTGTATTTTGTTCGTTATGAGAGTGATATAATGGTTTCCTTAGACGTGAGGAAGCAGTAGGTATAAGCCAGCATGTGGTTTATCTCCCCGTAGCCATGGAATAAATAAGTAGATTCGTGGACAACCTTCAGGAAGCCCCGCCCACCGCCTCCACCTGGCAGGCTCGGGCATTTAAATCAGCAGGTTATGGGCGTGATGCACTGATTTCCTTGGGCGTAAGGAAGCTGTAGGCCTTGTAATAGTGGTAATAGTAATAATGGTAGGTTGTAGAAGTAGTAGACTTGTAGTAACAGCAGCAATAACAGCAATAGTAGCTGCATGAGTGTAAAACGACCTCGTCTTAATTTTTGTCTATATGCCTCCAGGTGGGGAAATGATGGCAAGTGCATCAACAAACGACACTACAGTGCTGAAGACAGAACTTGAAACGTACCTAGAAGGAGGCCGGTGTTCTGCCTATTGATGTCAACCCACTGAGGTACTGGCGCGATACAAAAAGCTTCAAAATTTTGAAGCCTTTGCCTGGAATATTCTAGGGAGCTGTGCAACCTCGGCACCATCTGAGAGGGCGTTTAATTAGCAAGGCCGGCAATTTTTACGAGCGAGCAAAACTTGGCCAGCAAACCTTCTGGGCACTAATGATGATATGATGCAATTATGATAGTAAAGTGTAAACTTGTGTGAAAAAAATATGTTTGTATTTTTTGCATAATCTCAGTAGAATTTTTATTTGCATCTTTGTAATCTGCGATAAGAGTATTTGTATTTTTATTTGTATTTTTTGAACCAGTAGGAGCTAGATTTGTATTTGTATTTGTATTTTTAGATTCAGGAATAAAAGTATTTGTATTTATATATATAATATATATATATATATATATATATATATATATATATATATATATATATATATTATATATATATATATATATATATATATATATATATATATATATATATATATTATATATATATATATATATATATATATATATTACACAAAGTGCTATGCAAGTGGTTCTGACGTGATTTTTTCACGTATATATCTACGTTGTTTCCACGTTATTTCGAGTCAACAGATCTACATTGAATTCACGTAAGAAAATAACGTTGCTACAACGATAGCACCTAAGTCTATGTATATAGACTTAGGATAGCACAACGTGATGGTCACGTGGTGACTACGTAGATGTGTTTGCGGGGATAGTAGTAGTAGTAGTAGTAGTAGTAGTAGTAGTAGTAGTAGTAGTAGTAGTAGTAGTAGTAGTTGTTGTAGTAGTAGTAGTAGTAGTAGTAGTAGTAGTAGTAGTTGTTGTAGTAGTAGTAGTAGTACGTAGTAGTAGTATTAGCATTAGTATTAGTATTAGTAGTAGTAGTAGTAGTAGTAGTAGTAGTAGTAGTAGTTGTTGTTGTAGTAGTAGTAGTAGTAGTAGCAGCAGCAGCAGCAGTATTATTATTATTATTATTATTATTATCATTATTATTACTAGTAGTAGTAGTAGTATGTAGTAGTAATAGTTGCCAGATTGATGTACTCATGCCTCTTTCATTTACCGACTTCCGACCCCAAATCTATCTCCTGGTCCCCAATAACGAGACTCATAAATATTTATCGTTAAAATAGTTAACTCCTGATGTTTCTTGGTAATGGTTAGGCGTCAGAAACCGGTAATTATATTATGCTCTGAGTACGATATTTCGCGCGGGAACTTGAGCGTTAGTCGCCATTAGCAGATCACACATGTGGAACGTGTTGCCGCCCCGCCCTCGCTAAACACCCGGGTAAGTGTTGACCCCTGAGTGTGGTGACCCCTGGGGGACGGTGACCTCTGCCCCGGGGTGCCTGGAGTGTGGGTGTGATGTCTCCTGGCTGGGTAGTGTTCATTAGAGGCTCCTCGGGGCAGGGGAGTACCAGGTGGCGATCTGCTGGCACTGCTTCCACCTGCCCGCGGGGAGGTGGTGGTGTCTTCTGGGTGGATGAGTGCCTGGCAGTCATGTGGTGAGTGCCAGTACTAACAGTGGTGGATGAGTGGATCAGGCCTGGCAGTCATGTGGTGAGTGCCAGTACTAACAGTGGTGGATGAGTGGATCAGGCCTGGCAGTCATATGGTGAGTGCCAGTACTAACAGTGGTGAATGAGTGGATCAGGCCTGGCAGTCATATGGTGAGTGCCAGTACTAACAGTGGTGAATGAGTGGATCAGGCCTGGCAGTCATGTGGTGAGTGCCAGTACTAACAGTGGTGGATGAGTGGATCAGGCCTGGCAGTCATGTGGTGAGTGCCAGTACTAACAGTGGTGGATGAGTGGATCAGGCCTGGCAGTCATGTGGTGAGTGCCAGTACTAATTTAACAGTGGTGGATAAGTGGATCAGGCCTGGCAGTCATGTGGTGAGTGCCAGTACTAACAGTGGTGGATGAGTGGATCAGGCCTGGCAGTCATGTGGTGAGTGCCAGTACTAACAGTGGTGAATGAGTGGATCAGGCCTGGCAGTCATGTGGTGAGTGCCAGTACTAACAGTGGTGAATGAGTGGATCAGGCCTGGCAGTCATGTGGTGAGTGCCAGTACTAACAGTGGTGGATGAGTGGATCAGGCCTGGCAGTCATGTGGTGAGTGCCAGTACTAACAGTGGTGGATGAGTGGATCAGGCCTGGCAGTCATGTGGTGAGTGCCAGTACTAACAGTGGTGAATGAGTGGATCAGGCCTGGCAGTCATATGGTGAGTGCCAGTACTAACAGTGGTGAATGAGTGGATCAGGCCTGGCAGTCATGTGGTGAGTGCCAGTACTAACAGTGGTGGATGAGTGGATCAGGCCTGGCAGTCATGTGGTGAGTGCCAGTACTAACAGTGGTGGATGAGTGGATCAGGCCTGGCAGTCATGTGGTGAGTGCCAGTACTAATTTAACAGTGGTGGATGAGTGGATCAGGCCTGGCAGTCATGTGGTGAGTGCCAGTACTAACAGTGGTGGATGAGTGGATCAGGCCTGGCAGTCATGTGGTGAGTGCTAGTACTAATTTAACAGTGGTGGATGAGTGGATCAGGCCTGGCAGTCATGTGGTGAGTGCCAGTACTAATTTAACAGTGGTGGATGAGTGGATCAGGCCTGTCAGTCATGTGGTGAGTGCCAATACTAACAGTGGTGGATGAGTGGATCAGGCCTGGCAGTCATGTGGTGAGTGCCAATACTAACAGTGGTGGATGAGTGGATCGGGCCTAGCTGGCACTCTCTCTCTCTCTCTCTCTCTCTCTCTCTCTCTCTCTCTCTCTCTCTCTCTCACCCACACACATCACCATTACCGATACTGAACTGTTAAATAGATACATAAATTATTAGACAGTTAGATTATTTAATTGTT
>NC_066552.1:14077922-14080422 GCF_024679095.1 Eriocheir sinensis
TCACCGCTGGTTGCCTGGACGCAGCCTCGCCCCGCCCCGCCCCGCCCCCCTGACTATTATAGTATATCACAGATGGATCACTGCTGCTCTGAGGCTGTGAGCGTGGTGTGGGAGGCGGCCGAGGCGGTGTGTGTGTGTGTGTGTGTGTGTGTGTCTCAGCCGGCGTAGTCGAGGGTGTAGCCGAGGTTCTTGCGTCGCAGGAAGAGCAGCAGCTCCCAGAAGGGCGGGCGCTGCCTGGCGGCGGGCCTCCAGCAGGCAGCCATCATGTCGTGCATTTCGCGCGGGCACAGGGGCGGCGGCGCCAGGGTGGCCATGGGCACGCCCTGGTCCAGGTAGCAGCGGGACACGTTCTCCAGCACCTGCTCGTCGCTCATCTCGGCGAAGGGCTGCCGGCGCGCCAGCGTCAGGATCTCCCACATGGTGACGCCGAACGCCCACACGTCACTCTTGGTGGAGAACCGCCCGTGCAGGATCGACTCCCAGGCCATCCACCTGATGGGCAGCAGCGCGCGGCCCTCCCCCAGGCGGTAGTAGTCGCTGGAGTAGAGCGGCCGGCTCATGCCGAAGTCCGAGATCTTGATGGTGAGCGCCTCGCCCACCAGACAGTTCCGCGCCGCCAGGTCGCGGTGCACCACGCCCAGCGTCTCCAGGTGCGTCATGCCTGACGCTACCTGTAGCGCCGCGTACACCAACGCGCCGTAGCTCAGCTCCGGCAGGTCCGCCGCGCCCTCCGGCCCGCAGCGGTGGCGCCGCAGGAACTGGTAGAGGTCGCCGTGCGCCATGTACTCCAGCAGCAGCCCCAGCGGCTCGGCGCGGCTTACCACGCCCACCAGCCGCACGATGTTGGGGTCGTGGAGGCGCGCCAGCACGCGCGCCTCCTGCCGGAAGTCCTTCTTGGTGCCCTCGGCGGCGCCCACGCGCAGGCTCTTCATGGCCGCCAGCCGCGGGCCGCCCTCCAGCCCCTCCACTTCACACAGCGTCACGGTGCCGAACTTGCCCTCGCCCAGCGGCTCCAGCGCCCGCACCTGGCAGGGCGCCACCTCGGGCACCGCCGCCTCGGGGGGCAGCGCCGCTGCGCCGCCCACGCCGGCCTCGTCGGCGGTGGCGTAGATGACACAGCCGGTGACGCCCTGGATGCTGGAGGCGTGGCACAGCTGTGTGGCGGCGTAATGTTGGCCGGGCTGTGCGTCGCGGCGGAGGCGTGCAAAGGGCGGCCGTGTGATGGGCAGCGGCGGCCGCCATGCCTCGGGCAGCGGCGGGGGCGGCGGCGGCGTCAGGCTGAGGTCCGGCACGGCGTAGTAGTCCAGCGAGTCGTCCGTGTCCGTGGTGGGCGGGCCCTGCAGGGAGCCGGGCGGCGGCGGCCCCAGCGCGGAGGGCTCCTGGCAAGGCCCCGCTGCAGGCTCGTGCAGCGCCAAGCGGCCGTACAGCTCGCCGCCCCGTGCCCGGGACAGGCCCCCTACCCCCGCCGCCGCCGTCCCGTTGACGCTGAGGTGCAGGTCCTTGTGGGGGTCGGCTGCGGGCGGCGCCTTGCAGCGGCGGGCGAGGCGGGCGCGGTGGTGTAGGAGGCAGGCGGCCACGGGCAGGACGCCGAACACCACGCCCAGCGCCGCCAGGCCCCCCACCAGCAGGCCGGGGGCGGGGGCGCGCGCCGGCACCACGGGGGCCTGGCCCGGGGCGGCGGGGGGCAGGCTGGGCTCCACCGGGGCGGCTCGGGTGTGGCCAGCCTCGCCGCGGGGCGCCGAGCCGCTGACAAAGCTCTGCTGCGTCTCGCGGGTCACGTTGCAGGCGCAGGGCACTGAGGAGGGAGGGAGGAGGGGCGTGAGGCGGCACGGCAGGGCGGCGGCTCACTACAGCATAAGTTGATCATGTGCGTGGTAACTCTGAGGGAGAACAGTAACTGATGCGCCCTAACATTATGGCGGCCAGGGACTGGGTGTTAACGCCCCGGCCAGGCGCTGCGGCGGGCGGGGCGCAACGCGGCAGATTTACAGGACACGCGGCGGACAGGCGGCGCCGTAACGATGCTGAGTTACGTCCTGGCCCCGGCGGCAACGTTACCGAGCTAAACGCTTTCCTTCTTTAGTAATTCCCTCTCAGTTCCTGTCCCAAATAGTAACCACGTTTATCGCGGCTTTATAAAGACTTAGAGCCTTTGCATTGCTTTTTAGCGCGCATAAAAGTCCAAATAACTCATTCCTAATACAACAAAACAGGAAATTCACGCCGATCGACCCTTACGAAAGCCGAGGAGTGGCAAGGCTGTGTGTGTGTGGCTCGCGTCCCGCCGCGGAGGCTCGCTAAACGATTTGCAAAGTTGGCGAGGCTGAGAAGGAGAAACTGTTATACGAGGCGTCTTGGGCGCGGGAAGAGGTAATGTAAAGAGGCTGGGCGGGGAAGAGACGGACGGGATAATATGTTTGCTGAAGGTCTCGTTGTTGGGGGCGAGAATACCTTACTAGAAGAACCGTTAACTGTCAGATTTGCAAGGCTATAGACACGC
>NC_066552.1:14090422-14096917 GCF_024679095.1 Eriocheir sinensis
GCGTTTGTCGCATGGGCGTTCATCCCACGGGCGTTCACCACACACAGAGATGTTCACCACACAACCGTTCAGCCAGTCTCAGGTAAATCATCGTTCCTTTCGTTCGAATTAGTACTCCTACCTGTCCAAATTTGGGTGAGAGAGAGAGAGAGAGAGAGAGAGAGAGAGAGAGAGAGAGAGAGAGAGAGAGAGAGAGAGAGAGAGAGAGAGAGACAGACAGACAGAGAGAGAGAGAGAGAGAGAGAGAGAGAGAGAGAGAGAGAGAGAGACAGACAGACAGACAGACAGACAGACAGACAGACAGACAGACAGACAGACAGAGAGAGAGAGAGAGAGAGAGAGAGAGAGAGAGAGAGAGAGAGAGAGAGAGAGAGAGAGAGAGAGAGATTTATAAAGGTCTTCCTCTGAAAGGTCCTTGGTTTTCTGTAGTCTCTCTCTCTCTCTCTCTCTTTTTCTCCTTCTCTCTATTATTTGGCTATTCATTAAACACTCATTCAAAATAATGATAATAATAATAATAATAATAATAATAATAATAATAATAATAATAATAATAATAATAATAAATTTACAGTAAAGGAAATAGCTGAAGGGAAATAAACAAGAGAGAGAGAGAGAGAGAGAGAGAGAGAGAGAGAGAGAGAGAGAGAGAGAGAGAGAGAGAGAGAGAGAGAGAGAGAGAGAGAGAGACCTAAATTATAATAAGTTGCGTAATTGAGGGCATTTTAATACCACTTAGAGGGAGAAAAGGAGGGGAGAAGGAAGGAAGGAAGGAAGGAAGAGAGAGAGAAGAAAGCGAGAGTAGAGGAAGATGGATAAAGAAGAGAGGAGGAGGAGGAGGAGAAGGAGGGAAAGGATAAGGGAAGGTATTGTAAAATCAGAAAGGCGTGAATGAAAAGGAAAATAAAGAATAGGAATGAGAGGGAGGGAAGGAAAGGGAAGGGAAGGGAAGGAAAAGGAAAAGGAAAGGGAAGGGAAGGAAAGGAAAGGAAAGGAAAGGGAAGGGAATTGAAGGAAAGGAAAGGAAAGGAAAGGAAAGGAAAGGGAAGGGAATTGAAGGAAAGGGAAGGGAATTGAAGGAAAGGGAAGGGAAGGAAAGGAAAGGAATGGGAAGGAAAGGAGAGAGAGAGAGAGAGAGAGAGAGAGAGAGAGAGAGAGAGAGAGAGAGAGAGAGAGAGAGAGAGAGAGAGAGAGAGAGAGAGAGAGAGAGAGAGACCCAGAAACGGTTTTAAATAAGGGAAGGGAATTGAAGGAAAGGGAAGGGAAGGAAAGGAAAGGAAAGGAAAGGAAAGGGAATTGAAGGGAAGGGAAGGAAAGAGAATTGAATTGAAGGAAAGGATTGGGAAGGAAATTGAACGGAAGGATAGGGAAGGGAAAGGAAGGGAAGGAAAGGGAAGGGAAAAGAAAGGAAAGGAAAGGATGATAATTAAAAGGAAGGAAAGAGAAAGAAAGGGACGGGACGGGAAAAGAAAGGAAGAGAAGGACAGTTTCTATTGAAGTACGCACGCGCTATATAACCAGGCAACGGAGGAGGAGGAGGAGGAGGAAGACCGGCATGAGAGGAGAGGAGGAGGAGGCAGTCGTGGTTTGGTCGTGGGAAGGGAAGGTCAGTTGTGTCCTACCTCCTGGCTTCAACTTTTGCATTGGGTGACTAAAGCTTATCGTAAACTTATATTTTCGCTTTTTTCACTTTGAGTCGTGGAAGGAAGTCTCGTCGGAGTGAGTGTACGGCTTCAAGGATGAGTGCTGATGATTATATATGCGTTGACAGACCCAGAAACGGTTGTAAATAAGTGTAAAAGTGTGAAAAACAACCATTCTGTTCTCTTTTGCCTTTTTTTCATAGATTGCAACACAGATAATTTGAGCTGACGGCTTCAAGGATGAGTTACGATGCCTATATATGCGTTGACAGATCCAGAAACGGTTGTAAATAAGTGTAAAATTGTGGAAAACTACGATTTTGTTCTCTTTTGCCTTTTTTTCATAGATTGCAACATGGATAATTTGAGTTGACGGCTTCAAGGATGAGTTTAGATGCCTATATATGCGTTGACAGACCCAGACACGGTTGTAAATAAGTGTATTAGTGTGGAAAACTACGATTCTGTTCTCTTTTGCCATATTTTCATAGATTGCAACATGGATAATTTGAGTTGACGGCTTCAAGGATGAGTTTCGATGCCTATATATGCGTTGACAGACACAGACACGGTTGTAAATAAATGTAATAAAGTGAAAATTAAGATTATTATTATTATTATTATTATTATTTTTATTATTATTATTATTATGTTACCGCGACAAAGAAGAATAAAAGAATGATGGAAAAGGAAATAAACCACACTAAGAAAGAAAGAAATTGCTTTTTAGAGTTTTAAATGTACTTAAGAGAGAAAATGAAAAAGAAATAATTATAAAAAAGAAAGAAAAAGAAAACAATATGAATGATATAAAGTGCAATTACTATATGAGAGAGAGAGAGAGAGAGAGAGAGAGAGAGAGATTTTATCAGTCAAGTTTAATCCTTTGATGTTTGGCATAAAAAAGATGAGAGAGAGAGAGAGAGAGAGAGAGATCTGACCAGTCAAGCTTAATCATTTTATGTTTGTCATAAAAAGATTAGAGAGAGAGAGAGAGAGAGAGAGAGAGAGAGAGAGAGAGAGAGAGAGAGAGAGAGAGAGAGAGAGAGATTTTTTCTCTACTTCCGGTTAATTTTAATGCTAATGTAAGCTATCAACACTATCAGTAAATTTGTCCTCCTTCTCCTCCTCCTCCTCCTCCTCCTCCTCCTCTTTCTCATTCATTCATTTCCGTTTAATTTTTTATTTTCTTTTTTTTTCTTCCAATTCTCTCTCTCTCTCTCTCTCTCTCTCTCTCTCTCTCTCTCTATCTCTCTCTCTCTCTCTCTCTTTTCCAATAGAACTTTTAATAGGTCTGGCAATGCATATTAAGCGGAGAGACTAATTGAGAGAGAGAGAGAGAGAGAGAGAGAGAGAGAGAGAGAGAGTTTTTTTGTCATTTCCTCTCTCTGTGTGTGTGTGTGTGTGTGTGTGTGTGTGTGTGTGTGTGTGTGTGTGTGTGTGTGTGTGTCTATCACTTTTAATTACCTTTCCCTTCCTAACTAATTAACCTGAAGTCCTAATACTGAAATAATTACTCATGATTTTCTTTATTTTTTTCTTTAATAAGCTCTGTTGTTGTTGTTGTTGTTGTTGTTCTTTTTCTTCTTCTTCCTCTTCCTCTTCCTCCTCCTCTTCTTCCCCTAAATCACATATGTTTCGTTATCATTAATTTCGAAGCGTCATATGGGTATTATTTTACTTATTTTTTAAAATTTTTTTAGGTAATTTATTTTTCCAAGCTTTTTTTATATATATTTTTTAGGCGCTTCCCAAAATTAAACGTCATTCAAAATTATGTTCACGCTCTTATGATTAACACACAGAGAGAGAGAGAGAGAGAGAGAGAGAGAGAGAGAGAGAGAGAGAGAGAGAGAGAGAGAGAGAGAGAGAGAGAGAGAGAGAGAGAGAGAGAGAGAGAGAGAGAGAGAGAGAGAGAGAGAGAGAATATTTCCTATAGATTGCTTGCTTTATACGTGTGTGTGTGTGTGTGTGTGTGTGTTCATATCTGTTGACGTTGACAAATTCATTAGGTTACTTTTCACCTTGATTAGGCTGTGTGTGTGTGTGTGTGTGTGTGTGTGTGTGTGTGTGTGTGTGTGTGTGTGTGTGTGTGTGTAAATATATGTATGTATGTGTGTCTAGTTGACCTATTGACTGCCAATCTCTCTCATAACCCCACCTAATACATATGTTAATAAACGTCAGAGAGAGAGAGAGAGAGAGAGTTAATAAAGTGAGAATAAAAGATTAATTTGGAGCGTTGTCCTTTATCTTCTCTCTCTCTCTCTCTCTCTCTCTCTCTCTCTCTCTCTCTCTCTCTCTCTCTCTCTCTCTCTCTCTCTCTCTCTCTCTCTCTCTCTCTCTCTCTCTCTCTCTCTCTCTCTCTCTCTCTCTCTCTCTCTCTCTCTCTCTCTCTCTCTCTCTCTCTCTCTCTCTCTCTCTCTCTCTCTCTCTCTCTCTCTCTCTCTCTCTCTCTCTCTCTCTCTCTCTCTCTTATCCGAATACATATGTCAAGCTCCCATTACGACTGCTTTCCATGGCCACACAGAGAAGGCTGACAGGGTTTTCATGTGATTTACACGTTGAAGACGCAGAAGTTGTGTAAATCTCTTACTGGCATCACGAAACAGTCCTTGAATATCCCGGCAGCTTATACGCGAGGCTTTTCCAACAGACCACACAGAGAAGGCTGACAGGGTTTTCGTATGTGATAAACTCATTGAAGACGCAGAAGTTGAGTAAATCTCTCACTGGCATCACGAAACAGTCCTTGAATATCCCGGCACCTTATACGCGAGGCTTTTCCAACAGACCACACAGAGAAGGCTAACCGGGGTTTCATGTGATTTACACGTTGAAGACGCAGAAGTTGTATAAATCTCTCACTGGCATCACGAAACAGTCCTTGAATATCCCGGCAACTTATCCGAGAGGCTTTTCAAACAGGTCATGTGTGATTTACCCGTCGAAGACGTAGAAGTTGTATGAATCTCTCACTGAGATGCTGATAGGTGAAAATACAGCTTCTCGAGAGCCTTCAGACCTTCAGTGATTCCGCGAGAACTAGACCAAATAATAATGACGAAGAAACAGATATGCAAACTTACAAGATAATGAAGGAAAAGAAAAAAACAAAGCAAAACCTAACTAGACGCTCATTTGACCTCGCTTCCGAAGGGGTCATCAAGTATTCCATGAATTTCAAAGATACAAAGCGAAGGTCATAAATAGCAGAGACGCGCTGTGTGTGTGTGTGTGTGTGTTGACTATTTATATTTATCTCTATATCTTCCTTATCGTTCTCTCTCTCTCTCTCTGTGTGATCTTGGAATCACTATATCAAGCGATTTAAAGCCCGGTCAACATTGTTCAGAGGTTGTTGAAACTGAAAACAAATTGGTTGGCTTCATCGGACGAGTCTTTAATAATAAATCGAAAAACGTAATATTAAAACTGTATAACTCGTTGGTTCGACCCCGTCTAGAGTACTGTGTACAGTTTTGGTCTCCCTATTACAGAAAAGACATAGAAAAGTTGGAACGGGTTCAATGAAAAGTAACAAAGATGATTCCTAGGTTGGGAAATCTATCATATGAACAAAGGCTTAAAGAAGTAAATTTTTCAGCCTATCAAAACGAAGAATGCGAGGTGATCTAATAGAAGTGTTTAAAATGTTTAAAGGATTCAGTAATATTAATGCGGAAGATTACTTTACAATTGATCGATCAAATAGAACAAGAAGAAATCACAATTTGAAGGTAAATGGTAAAAGATTCTCGTCGCACGAAGCTAAACACTTCTTCAATCGAGTTGTTAATGTTTGGAACTCTCTACCCTGTGATGTCATTGATAGTACAACAGTTACGGCCTTCAAGAATAGATTAGACAAGTATTTTGAATCCAACCAGCAACTAAGATATTACTCATTGTCATAATAACGTTAAGTTCTTTCGAATACTGGTGTCCTTGTCGCTTTTATCGCCCGGTTAGTGGTAGCAGTAATGGTAGTTCTTTCCTCTTTCCTACATAATTTCCATGCAGTTTTTCCATGCTGCATGGTTCTTTTTCCTTTCCTGCCAGCTTTGGCTGGAGGGATGGGGGGGTGGGGAGGAGCCTTCGCCTTTGCTGTCCTTCATCTTCCTCCTTTGATATAGATAGTTAGTGTAGCTTGTCACAAACAGCATCGTAAGGACCAGCAGGTCTGCTGTTGTTTGTTCTTCCTTTGTGTTTCTTTGTGTTCCTTTGTGTGTGTGTGTGTGTGTGTGTGTATTAATTATTCATGGTGTTATTTATCTATTCATAGCTCCTACACCACCACCACCACCACCACCACCACCATTACTGTTATCACCAATGTCTTCACACCTATTAGTACCTCCATTTCCTCCCTCCCTTTCTCTCCCTTCTCTCCCTTTCTCTCCCTCTTTTATCTCCTTTCTCCCCTCTTTCTCTCCCCTTTTCCATTTCTCCCTCCCTCATATATCAGGCTGGGATTAATGGAAGAGGAGGAGGAGGAGGAGGAGGAGGAGGAGGAGGAGGAGGAAAGGGAGAGAGGAGGAGAAGGAGGAGGAGGAAAAGAAAAAGAATTATGATAAAAATTGGGGAAGGATTTGCAAATGTAAAGAATCTCTCTCTCTCTCTCTCTCTCTCTCTCTCTCTCTCTCTCTCGTGAAGTGGCTCGCTGCGATATTTTCTTAAGAGAGAGAGAGAGAGAGAGAGAGAGAGAGAGAGAGAGAGAGAGAGAGAGAGAGAGAGAGAGAGAGACACACACACACACACACACACACACACACACACACACACACACACACTAACGCATTATTTTATTCTTTCAACAGAACACAGAAAGCAAAAGCAAAAGCAGAGAAAA